>NW_012109474.1:1659498-1673564 GCF_000951045.1 Mandrillus leucophaeus | reverse complement strand
AAAAAAAAAAAAAAGAACTGCCCCAGGTTAAAAGATACTAACAAGTCATCACAATTGAATGCAGCCCACAGTCTAGGATCAATCGTTAGAGAAATATGAGTAAGGTCTATAGACTCAATTACAGTATCGTATCTATGTCAGTTTCCTGATTTTGAGAATTGTATTGTGGTTATGAAAAAAAAGTCTTTGTTTTAAAGAAACACACTGTGAAATATTTAGCAGTAAAACGGTATCATTTTGGCAACTTACTCTCAGACGGGTCAGAAAAAAATGTATACGAGAGAGAGAAGGATAAAATGTTAACATCACAGGAAACTGGGTGATGGATATATGAGAATTCTTTCTACCATTCCTGCAACTTTTCTGAGAGTCTGAAATTTTGTCAGAATCAAAAGTTTTTAAAAATAAGCAGGATTTAGTTAAAAGGGAGGAGGGGAGAGGCCATTCTAGAAGAAATGCCAAGCTCAACAAAGGCTTGGTGGCTATTTTTCTTAAGTCAATTTCTTACACACTGGGCAAACCAAATGAAATACAATAAAATTGACACAAGGGGGTCCTGCTGCACCTAGCAGGAGGTGAAACTGCAGAGACCTTCTTACCGTAGGATGGCACTACCAGGGTTGAACACAGAGCTCATTGTGCATCTGTGTACTTGGAACCAATAGAATCCTTAATGGAACTTGAGTGTCTGGGCACAGTCTGAAGGGCGGCCAAACCCTCCCACATCTTGGGGAACTTAGGAGGGCCTGTGTACCAGCACTCACCAAAAGCAAGTCAGTTTGACCTTTTGGAAGGCACTTGTGGTCAAATTTCTCAAAGTAAGCCCCTCCTCTCGGGGGTAGGCCTGTAAGGCACTTATCAGGAGACCTAGCCCCTCAACGGGAGGGAAAAAGGATGAGTTCTCATTATTCTTATTTTTACCTTCGTGGAAACTGGGGCAGTTTAGAGGGCTGCCGCAGTTGAATCTTGCTTAACTCTTTGGGACTTGAGAATTCCTCTCACCATAATATTTTCTCTTGGAAACACTCTTAAGTGTTAAAAAAAATTTTTGTTATTTTTGGTGGTACTAGATAAAGAAGTTACTTTATGTCAAATACAGTTTTTAGATTGATATGTTATTGGAGGTGAATTACAAGATTCGTGTTTAACCCGATCTTTAATAACATTCATGAATACAGGCAAAATTTAGCCTTCTGCCAATTATCAAGTGATGCATTCTTCTTCATTTATTGCAAACGAGTTATAAAAGCAAAAGCATGATTTTCTACAAAGAAATTTCAAAGTGACATATTACCATCACATTGTGGATTTGGCATCAGTACACACTAAACTGTAGGCTAAAGTTTGACTATATAAGGCATAAAAAGAAACAAAAAGTAAAAACTGATTTCATGGCCTGCTGTTTGGAATTCTTGAATTTTCTGTTTTTCTAAAAAAACAAGAGTCAACCGGTTTGATTTTGTAATATTCTTGCTTTGTTTCTAAATTCTGAGACCTGAGAGTTTTTAGGAAGTGCTTCTGTCCAAATTGTATGACGTGAGTGAGGAGGGCCTTGGCTCCCTGTGGACACAGAGTCAGATAGATGGGTGTTGGGCTCTGTCTGCCTCCAGCCTGGGATTGTGAAGCTCTGCAAGCTGCAGGAGCTGCCACACGAGAACTCTGACCAGATGAATGAGGCTTGCAGATCCGGCCAGAGCACCCTGAGGCATATGTGCAGAATTATTACCACTTACGTGTTCCTCATGAACCAGCCTTTTAATATCAGTGTTCTTTAATGCTTCCTGCCTTTAACCAACTGTCCATTATGGGTAAAAAATTAAATATTTGACTAAGAATAAAAATAATTTAAAATGTGTAATGGTCAAAACCACCAGAGTGGCTCTCTGGGCTGCTGAGTGATAAACTGGTGGAAGGGCCGAGTCCTGGGTGTGCTGCTCCCATCTCCATGAAGCCCTGATGCTCGCCCCACGCCCACAGGCAAGAATTCACACTGCGCTGTTTAAAGATGAAAAAACACCCCAATACCCCTGGCAGAAGCAGGGAGAACCAGACTCTGGACCCAGCCAGACTCTGGACCCAGTCACTTTCTAGTATGGGCCCCTGGGCAAGGCGCTTACTGTCCATGCCTCAGTTTTTCCATTTGTGAAATGGGAGAATAATGATGATAAAGGCGATTGCATTGGTTTCCAAGGGTTAAATGAGCTGCGCCTTGGCTCTGTGTTGCTCTGACACAGAGCAAGGCTCAATAAGTTGATTCTGCTGCTGCTGTCATCGCTCACTCGGGAAACGGCAGCAGTAACAAGTCAGGACTCCAGACATGGCGCTCTCGCTGTCTGCGCGTGAACCCAGGAGGCCCGAATGCAGAAGGTGCCTCCTCTGGCATCTCTAGGGTTCCTGTGTCAGGTTCAGCCCCTTACAGGCAACCTTGGGTCTGCAGCCCCTTTGGGGAGCATCCACAAGGGTCTGGATTCCTCTGCTTGCCCTCTGGGGAGCCTCAAGGCTTGAGAAGAATCCCGGGGCACCCTGGACACTGTGCTGCAACCTGCCCTGCTCCTTTCTTTCTCCCTATGAGCACCCATGCCATTCCCCTGCAGGAACTCCCTCCCCACTCATCTTTGCCTCAACACGTCTCTTGCTTCTTGGGGAGCTCATGTGCTGTCTCCTTCAGGAAACGGTCCTGGTCACCCTGGCCCAAGAGAAAGGCCCTGTCTGTCCCGGGACCTTTTCCTAGTGTTGAGAATAAATGTCTGCATGTTTATGGCCTATGTCCACAGCTCATCCCTGGAGGCAGGCAGGGACCACATCCTGTTCTTCTGCCGCTGCCTGGCTTTCTACAGTTGGTATTGGGCTCCACTGGAAATAAGTGTTTAGATTTTTGCTGTGGGTCAGGAGCCCTGGTAAGTGGTTTCTGAGCTGGGGGACAAGGAGGCAGGTGTCAGGCCCTTGGTCCCAGCAGCACTCACTGGCTCTCTGTTCCCCGGGAGGCGCCCTGTGCTCCCTTCTTGTGCTGAGTATGGCCCAAGGTAAGATGAAGATGAGGAGAGGACAGCAGAGTGGGAGGCTCTCAGCCCCATGAGTCCGCTTCTTTTGGGTGAGAAACTGAGCCAGGCCTCTTAAAGATGGCCTTGGTTGGCCAGGCATGGGGGTTCATGCCTGTAATCCCAGCAGGTTGGGAGGCCAAGGCAGGAGGATCACCTGAGGTCGGGAGTTTGAGACCAGCCTGGCCAACAGGACAAAATCCTACCCGTACTAAGAATACAAAAAAATCAGCCAGGCATGGTGGTGTATGCCTGTAATCCCAGCTCTTTGGGAGGCTGAGGCAGGACAATCACTTGAACCTGGGGGGTGGAGGTTGCAGTGAGCCGAGATTGCATCACTGCACTCCAGCCTGGACAACAAAGCAAGACTCCGTCTCAAAAAAAAAAAAAAAAAGATGGCCCTGGCCATGTGGCTGATGGAGTGGGCTGGGCCAGTGCTGGCAGAGCTGGCAGGACACAGGGTGGGGTAGGGTAGCACCTGGGTATTTTAGGCTCACGGAGTGCCCACTGCCTGGCAACATGCACCAAGGAGAGGGAGGGGCAGAGTAAAGAGCAGACTCCGGCTGGAGAGGCAGGCTACCGGCTCTACTCCAACCTGTGGCTGTGAACTGTGTGACACTGGCCTAGAGGAAACACCTCTCTGGGACCCAGTTGTCTTTTCTAACAATAACAACTGCCAGGATAATGAATGACGTGTATGGTGCTTTCTCTGTCCAAGACGCTATTCTAAGAACACAAATATGCTTACTCAATCATCACCACAGTTCTATGGGGTAGACAGTGACATTATTGTCCTCATTTTATAGCTGATGAAACAGGCATAAAGAAGTGAAGTAACTTGCCCCAGGTCACACAGCTGAGGAGAGCCCACACTCTTAACCACGATGCTATATTTCTGGACTTGGTGGGGTTGGGGCATGGGGGGCCTAGATAAATATTACAAATAAAATACTGTAATATTTCTAGAACCCATCAGGAATTTTTTAATGATCTGGTTTCAGCTACTCCAGACTTCCAGTGAGTTGACCACGGGTAGGGAGAGGTCCTGGGAGCTGGAGTCCACCCCTTCCAAAGCCAGAGCATCTCTGCTCCCTGGTGACACAAAGGAACAAGGTGTGCAGTAGGGGAAGAGGTGACAGTCAAGGCAGGCCAAGGGCAAGGACTGAGTAGCCCAGGATGTCCTGAGTGATGGATAGAAATACTTCTTGCCCCTGGTCCTTAGGCATAAAAGTGCCAGAGTAAACTGAGGAACACCAGTCTGACCCTGACCATTCTGCTAAGAGCAGATCTGGGACTTGCAGCTTGGGTGGGGTTTCTGGAGAAAGGACAGTCCAGCAGGGAAAGCCCAGGCATGGTCAGAGAGAGCGGAGGCCCAGCCGATGGAGACAGCAGGTGCACGGCCAGTGAGGGTGGGGTTGCAGGAAGAGATTCTGGAAAGTTAGGTTGGGCCAGGTTTTAGAGGACTCTGGAGGTCCATGGTAGGGGGGAAGGGTAGGACCTTTGGTTCTGGCTACAGGGGGCCATCTCTAAGTTTGGAAGCTGGATAGTCAGAACTGGGCTTCAGGGGCAGGGCTGCAGCTGGGTCACAGGCTGCCAAGAGAGGTCCCAAGGGGCTGAGCAGAGAAAGAAAGAAGGGGAACTGTCCGAGCCCAGACTCTACGGCAGCCTGCCTGCATCCAGGTCCTGGCTTTGCCTCTGACTTGTTGTATAACCCCAGGCAAGTTGCAGAACTGCTCTCTGCCTCAGTTTCCTCACCTGTAAGATGCAAACATAATAACATCTACCCTAAAGGGTGGTTGTACTGACAATGTGCATTGATATTTATAGAGTATCAAACACAGGACACATGCTCTAAGAGTTTATTAAATACAATAGCCTGGTAGACCCCATAGCACATCAGCAGAAGGTCACCTGGGCCACTGCAGATGGCCAGGCAGACATCTGGGGAAGGGGAGGAAGAGGGGAGGGAGAGGAGCCAACGGGTAAATATTCCAACTACCAGCACAACTCCCTCCTATGATTCCTGAACAGAGGAATTACCTAAAGGCATTTGTGAACTTTGAAACCACAACGTATGATAGAGCTGTGCCCCACAGGCCTCTCGGCTTCCGGTGGCCCCTGGGAAGGGCCCCGCCAAGGGCCAATCTGCCGGGCCACCATTTTAAAATGCTAACCATCCAGTATGGGTGCAGCACCCTCAGCACGGACTCAGTCTCCACTGCCACCCTCTGAGTGGCAGTGATGACAGTCTCTTTAAAGATGAAGTGACTGGGAAGAGGTAGAGAGGTTCGTCCACAGGCCAGAGAGTGAGCAAGGGCAGAGCCAGAGCCAGAGCCAGAGCCAGAGCGGGGTTTGTACTGGGGCCTGTCCCACCACACCCCACCAGGTGAGTGAAGGTCCATCAAGTCCAACTGAAAACCTTCCCCTAGTGGCCCATCAGGCAGGGGTTCTATCCTTCACAAAGGTGTCATGGGCCACGACACAGGAGCGCACTTGCCTGACGTCCAGTTTGGGGGTTAGGTCTGTCATTCTGACACCCCAGTTTCCCTCAATAACCCACTGTGGCCTGTGCTAACTCTGCCCCACAACTCCCTCTGCTCTGGCCTGAAGGCTGTTATGCTAGGAGGAATCTTGGCTGTTCCACTGGTGACGGGGAGTATGAAGAGTAATAGCTCCCACCCAGACGAGGACACTAACATCCCTGCAATGTCACAAGCCCTGGGAGGTGGGAGAAGACTTAGAGACAGGGTGACCAGCTGTCCGGGGTGAATGGTGGGAACTGACCTTTCCTTCTGCTTCAAATCTGGACTCTGAGGCTAGGACTTCCTGGGGTGTCTTATGTCTGGTCTCGGGAGGGGACCTGTAGGAAGGGAGGTAGCCCAAGGAGCTGGGCAGGTCCCTAAGCGAGGTGCTGAAAGGCCCTGAGAGGATAAAGTAAGTGACTTTGAGCAGGGCTGGCTACCTTCCTGTCCACTCATTCACTTACTCAACAGAGGTTTAGTGGGCATTCACCCATGCCAGGCTCTCCTCACCACCCAGTGGGGAGATGCAGAAGATAAACAGAACAAATGCACCATGGAGAATGCCAGAGCGTGGGAAGGCCTATGGAAGTGGGAAGCTGGAAGGACTGGGAATGCTGGTGTATGGTGGGGGCACCCCTGGTGGAGATTGCCTTTTTAGGTGGAATGGTTAAGACAGGTCTCCCTGAGAAGGTGACATGGAGCAGCCAAGACTTGAGGGAGGGGAGGAAGGAGCCATGCAAAAACCCAGGAGAGGAGCAATCCGGGGAGGGGGAACAGCCAGTGCAAAGTCCCTGAGGTGGAACTTCTGGCCCCTAGGAAGGCAGGGTGGTGGGAGTGCAGAGTGTGAAGGGGGAGGCCACATGATGAGGTCAGAGAGGTGGTGGGAGCTAAATCATCTGGGGCCTTGCAGACCATTGAAAGGACTTTGGCCCTTATTCTGGATGAAATTGGGAACCACTGGAGTGTTCTGAGCTAAGAAATGACATTGAAAAAGGCAAGATCAAAGACAGTAATGTTATAGGAGTAATCCCAGTGAGAGCCCACGCTGCCTTGGCCCAGCGGACAGCAGTAGAGGGAGTAAGAGGTGGAGATCCTGGATCTGCTTTGAAGGTGGGATCCGTAGGAACTGCTGATGATCCACTGTGGGTGGAGAGAAGAGCTGGAGTCAAGAATGTCTGCACAGTGACTGGCCTCAGCAACTACAAGGAGGATGGAGTTGTGTTGTGTGAGATGGAGAAGACTGAGGGAGTGGGGCAGGCTTGGGGCAGATGGAAGCTTAGTTTTGGAAATGCTGACTTTGAGAAGTGTATTAGACACCCCACCATGGAATGTTGAGAAGGCTGGGGGACCCTCTGCTACCCAAGGAGCCGGTCTGGATGCCTTAGCTCATGCAGGTACCTGCTCTCTCAGGCACAGCAAAAGGTTTGTTTTTATATCAATCTAACTTTTACTTACAATTATGTGAAACATTTAACATGGTTGTAAGGTCAGATCTGCAAAACAAGGTGTTTAGAGATGTCTAGTGCTACTGACTCTGCTGTGCCCTATAAATAACAATTTTATAGGTTTTATGGTTTATCCATCTATTCATTATCTTTAATATAAGTAAGCAGGAATATATGTTTGTATCTGTCTTTTTAGAGAGAAACAGTAGCGTACTACATATACTTTTTCTTACTTTGCTTTTTTTTTTCAAATAACATTAGTAAGGTTCATGTATTTCCTTCTGCTTTTGACTTTTAGGGATGATCTTTTTTAATGAATTGATTAAAACTCAACTGATTTATAAATTGCCTAGAAATCACAATCTAATTGTTGATTTCTAAAAATTGTCTGTTCCAAGGTGGTTTAATTCTGCTTTCCAGCAAGGCCTACCACTCTGGGTAAGGGGCAAAGAGCCCCTAGAATTCTATGAGCAGCAGCTTACAAGAGAATGGGTTATTTTGTGGTTTCTTCCTCTTCTGAACATCAAGACCTCACTGCTTCTTGGTAACAGAGCGGGGTCTTGTGAGATGCTGGGAGCAGCACCAGGGCAGAAACTAGAGAATAGTCTGGCTCTACTAATAGCAAGGGTTCCACCTTGGGGAACCCGGCTCTTGCTGCAAAATGAGGACCTTGGACAAGATGTTGCCCATTGGCCTTAAAATGGACACTGTGGACCCTGTGCAGAAGCTGACCCAAACCCACTCCTGGCCAAGCCACAAAACTAGCCACCTTCTCCTTGGAGGAAGGACGTAGACACAGGAGTCTCTCATCGTGCAGGGGACCATCACTGGCTTCTCTGCACAGTGGTGGGGCACAGGGCTGTTGGGTGACATGGAGCCATGTGGAGAATCAGGGAGACAGGACTGTGAGCAGGAGGCAGAAGTAAGCATGCAAAGCAGGGGTCGAGCAGCAGTTTGAGCAGATGCAGTTCTAGGGAGTTCACGGTTGCCTGAATGTGAGTGCAGCAGCAAGTGACTGGGCAGCTGGTCCGGTGGCAGAGGGGTGACTGCTCTCCCAGGGAAATGGAGGTCATGTCCCTGTGCCTCACCTGCTCTATAGGAAGCTCCATATGCTCTGTCTACCTGAGGCTGGGCCAATGTCAGCTTCCCCAGGAGGGCCATCTGGGGCCTAGGGGCTCACTGGCTGTGGCGCGGCAGGTCCAGAAACTTTCTGATGCGCAAGAATTGCTTTTATTCTCTCTTCCACTGTGAAAATTTCAAGTCTGGAGCCACCCATTCTAGAGCCACCCGTTCTATATGTTTTTCCTTCTCCCCCCAACCCCCATCACAACTCACACATGCAAAGGCAAGAGGCCAGGAAATATATATGCCCAGAAGGAAAATCATCGGAGGAACAGGATAGAGCTAAACTCAGGCATCCCAAGGCGGCAGTCTGGATGGAGAGTTCCATGAAGCCGTGCATTGCACATTCCTGCTTGAGTCCTCTCCCAGCTTCTATGCACAGCTCTGGCTTCCACTCAGTGCAGCTGGAGGAAGAAGGGGACCCCAACCCCCAGAGACATTGTGGGATCTGCTGAGTGGTCCCAGAGCGTGCCGAGTGCAGAAGGCAGCTTGCTTCAGAACTTGGAGAGGCACAGGCATTTACTCAAGCCCTTCACCTTCCTCATCCCAGACACGAAATACATAATCACCAAGCTCATTAACCACAGCCCCATGGGGCTGTACAGGAAGGAATGTGGGAGAGGAACCCACTTTCTGCACTGACCGGGTCTTGACTCAGTGTATCTTGGAAGAAAGAAGAGGAGGTCTGAACGCTCGCACCCAGAGGAGGCTTGGTAATTGCAGGTTTTCATAACACTCCGGGAAGGAACAGTCGCTGCTATGGAGAAGCCAGGGAAAATGCTTCGTGGCAACCATTCCCAGGAACAGGGCCATCCTAACCACCAGACCACCCGGGTGTGCCCTTTCCAACTCCTCCGCTTCCCATGACATACGGGATCACAACCAGCCCAGCCCTCCCCAAGAGACCATCCATAAACATTTACGGAGTGTTTACTATCTCTGCCCCAGATTGATGGCCGCAGCTCCCAGGGAGGACTGGAGATGGAAAGGGAGCGCCTCTCTCTTCTCACCAGACCCAGGCACCTTTGGGTAAGGGAATCCCAAGTCTCCATCCTAGCCTATTTTGATGGGGGAAACTTAATCACTGGCAAGAATCCTCAAGACTCCAACTAAATGCGTAGGAACTGGGTTCTGGGACTCAAGACAAAAATCCAAGGTCCCACTGGACACTTGGAGATACAGAATCTGTTCTAACACCCTGTCCTCACCTCCTCCCCTCTTTCCCCATTCAGCTTCCAGTCTTCCAGTCTCCTTCTCTCTAGCATGCACTTGCTTCCTCCGCATCCTCCACCTGCCATGTGCTTCCCGCCACGTGCCTGTGCGCTGGCTGTCCCTCCAGCAACACGCTGTCTTGGACTTGCTGCCTGCACATCTGCATGCAAGACATCCACAGATGCAGCCACAGACGCAGTGAAGAGTTGACGCACTGGATCTAACTCTTCACTGGCTTCTCACACCCTCCTTCCTGGCTTGGCCTCTTTCCTAACAGTGTTCTCTGCTTCTGAACACCACACCAGGCACGTCCCACCTCTGGGCCTTTGTGCCTTGCCCTCTGCTGGCCCCATTGAAGAGATGGATCAGGTTCCACCTCCTCCAGGAAGGCTTCCTGGCTACTCTAAACGGCAAAGCCTTTCCTTTCTCTGAAGTTACAGGGCCTTACGGGCTGTACTGTGCCATCACACACACACACATAGACACACACACACATACACAAACTGGACACACATACACATATGCATAGGCACATAACATATACATATACTCACGTACACATATTGCACACACCCATATGCATGCCTACATGTGTGCATATAGATGCATATAAACACACATATGCATATATACCACGTATATATATGTACATAGGAGTACACACACAGCAATATGATGTTAAGTGTAAATTGTTCAGTATACCTTAATTATCTCATTCCAACTAGACGGATACTCCTCTAATGTCTGGCTCAGTCTAGGCTTGCGAGAAGCATTCACAGAGCCTCCCTTCCTGACCAAAGCCCCCTCTCCAGCCCCTGCTTCCTATCCCTACAGGGGCTGGCGAAGGGCGTTGCTTCCACCACCCTGGGGTCATGAGGTGGGTGAGGTCAACACTGTAAAGTGATTCAGCCTCTGGGAAGTCTTCCCTTTCTCTCCCAGAATGTTGCCATGATGATGAACAGGATGCAAACGAACCCCAGTGAATTCTGGGATTCAAATAATCTTATTTTATTTTTTGAGACAGAGTCTCACTCACTTTGTCACCCAGGCTAGGATGCAGTGGTGCAATCTTGGCTCACTGCAACCTCCGCCTCCCGGGTTCTAGCGATTCTACTGCCTCAGCTTCCTGAGTAGCTGGGACTACAGGCGTGCGCTACCAAACCTGGCTAATTTTTGTATTTTTAGTAGAGGCGGGGTTTCACCATGTTGGCCAGGCCTGTCTTGAACTCCTGGCCTCCAGTGATCCACCCACCTCAGCCTCCCAAAGTGCTAGGATTACAGGCGTGAGCCACTGAGCCCAGCCCAAATAATTTTAATGTTGCTAACCTGGTATTATCTCTGACCACAGCAATGCTGGGGGTGGGGCACAGAAGGTGCAGCCGAGGGTCTCTCCACTCCCTGTCCCGGGGAAGTGGGTGGGGACTCGAGGTCTCTCTTCCAGACAGCCTGGCCCCTTCCCCTACAGGAAGTTCCCATGCTGGGTTTGAGCCACGGCTCACAGGGCAGGCTTAGCAGAGTTAGAAGAACACCGTGTCCCTCATGGCGTTGCCAGCTGGCTTTGCTGGGTGGATGCCCAGCTTTATTTTCAAATATTCCTTTTATTGAACCCCAAATTGTACCCATGTCCTTGAGAATGAAGACCCTTGCTGAAATGCTCTGAGCATTCTTGGAATGGATAGCTTAGCTCTGAGACAGCCCTGAGAGACTGGGAGAAGGGAGGGCTTAGATATGATTTCCCCCTGGCTGCGAGGGTGAGTTGGGAGCAAGCACTCTGGGGTGGGTTGGTGGGCCTGCTGGATGTGCAGAGCCGGAAGGGTCCCCGTAGGCGTGGCCTAAAGCTGACCTCTTGGCCAGCAGACTTCATCATGGGCTGCAAATGAAAATCCTAGGTGGGCTCAGATAATGTTCTTCCTTCTCCTCAATAATCCTAGTTGCTCCGTGGTGGATGTGCCAGCTCAGCACCCACACTGTCTCCAGACGCCTCCTAAATACCCACCTAGAATCAATTCACTGAAGCTGTGTGCCCTCGACTGCCAAGGAGGGGGGGCCAAAGACCCTTGCCTGACCATCTGTGTCACGGCAACTCCTCCCCAGCCACAGGATGTTCCCTGGGCCTTGGACACGGCTCCATCAGTGTCTGACAGCACCCCACTCCTGACCTCGCACTCAGTGGTTTCCACAGGAGACAGTGGCCAGCAAAGAGCTCAGCTAGCCCTATTCAAACTCAGGCTGCGGCTGGATCTGCAGGATTAATGCACATGGAGGCGGTGACTCCCAGAAGAGACAGGCGGGGCCCCAGCACCACCATTAGAGGACTCAACTTGATCTTCACTTCCACTCCGAGCACCCACCCCTCCCATACAGCTTCCCACTTCCCTCTCCGCCCCTCCTCGCCTCCTCCCTTATCTATAATCCACAAACTTGACAGAGTTAGTGACAGAAGTGTCCGAGTGCCTTGGGATACTGCCTCCCCAGGGAAGCTACGCTTTAGAAGGGACCACAGGGATTATGAATTTTTAACCCAAATAAGAATGCACTAATGATGAAAGTCCAGGCAACCAGGCCCCTGACGCCTCTCAAAATAACGCTCCTCCTCCTCCTCCTTCTGATGATGGTGATGTTGTCTACAGCCACACCACCCTGAATGTGCGCAATCTCGTCTGATTACGGTGATGTAGATCAAATATCTGGAAGGCATGGCCTCTATTGAAAACTTGAATGAATGAAACCCTGAGGCAGCTCTCACAGCAGTGAAACACACCTCCTCCCGCCTTGCACAAATCGGACACCCTGGCTGGGATCTGGACAGCTCTGTCCCTCCATGGCATGGCTGGGGAGGGCTGGAGGGCACACAGGAGCAGGTCACACTGGCCAGGCCATATTGTCTGGAGGAGAGGCAATGCTGCGAGCCAAAGGAACTTGAAGAGGGTCACAAGAAACCTCATATCCAGAAGGAGATGGGGAAGGATGGGCTGCCAAGAACAAGAAAGAGACCTCTTCTTATGCCTAAAGATGCTTTGGGCTCTTGTTTTAGCTTCAGGCTGTGGTCCCCATAGAAGGGGACGGCTTTGCAGCAGCTTCTCCAGGGGGGATGCTGGAGGCAGTGGTTGCCCCGTGGTGGGCATAAAAAAGGTCCACACAGGGCAGTGTCCGGCTGGTCAGCCCTGTCATCAAGGTAAGACCCGTCTCCTGGGTGTGCACTGTCCTGCTGGTCCCGTCCCCTTCCGCCTTCTCGGGGTTGCCTTACAACCTCAGTGAAGCAGGGGAAACAGGCTTCTATTTTTCCTATAGCCTTCCAAATTCTGCCGTTACCCCTGAGGCATCACTGGCTACTCCCAGGTACCCCGAATCCTGAGGTCTCCCAGGGCAACCTTTGGCAGGGCCTTCTGCAGTTCCACGTCAAAATGTACTCCAGGGAATGGGAGCCCTGCTTGGATAGGCCTGGGTCTGCCTCAAAAGGCATGTGAGCCCAGCAGCCAGGTGGATGCACGGCTGCAGCGTGGTCCCCCAGCTGTAAGGTAGGATGGGAAATTTCATTCCCTTTGGGGTGTTGGAGGATTCGTGATAACCCACATCAAGAATTGGCCAATGGTGGCCTGTGGGCCGAATGCAGCCTGCTACCTGGTTATGGAAATAGAGTTTTATTGGCACACAGTCACTTTCATTCATTTATATATTTCTATAATTGCTTCTGTGCTACAATGGCAGAGCTGAGGAGTTATGATAGAGACCCTATGGCCCTCAAAACCTGAAAGATTTATTCTCCGGTCCTTTGCAGAAAACTTTGCTGACCCCTAATCCAGATAGAATGCACAGCCTAGGAGGCATCCCATAAAAAGCAGCTTCAATAACTGCTGTTACGATAAGCGGGAACCAAGTCACTGCAGTGGTGGGGACCATTCGGTTTCTGGTCCCAACCCGATAAAAACTAAAGAGGTCTTCTTTATTCATTGGTTTACATGGATAATTTCCATATAAGACTTTGAAGAAATCCCATCCATCCACACACCTTTCACTTACCACAGACAAACCGAACCCTTACTAGGTCCCTGAGCTGAGTTGGGTGGCCACTGGGAAGACATCGTTGAGATGCGGTTTGCGCAGTTCTCCAGGAATGAGAGGGTTAATGGAATTCCATTCAGACGTAGAGGGTGGGGAATATGGTGACAAAGAACCAATGGTGGGTTAGGAAATGGGGACCTCTCCATTCTCCAGAAGCTTCCAGGCGTCTCTCCCTATTCCAAAGGATTTGTCCTGAATTGACCATCATAATGAGCATTCTCTACTCCACCCCTCTCAGTGATGCCCATCAGCTGCTGGGGAGGCTGTGCAGCTCTTGGGGGTCCAGGTGGCCTGCAGAGTTGGCCTGGAGCTTTTGAGAGAAGGTGCTGCAGGAGGCGGTCCTCCCTTGTGGGTTTCAAACCCCAGCAGGGTAGGCACTGTCTCCCTCTCCCAGCCCCAGATCAAAGAGGAATGACTATTTCCTGAGCACCCAAAGGGGCCACACACTGCTCCCTGAGCATCCCTTCTCTTTCTCAGCTTCCTCTTTCTCATCCTCAGGCCTTCTCCCTGGCCCCCAGACCCTTCCAAATGGTTCTCCACTTTTCTCTCCTCCCCCAGCAGCCCCATACCTGCCTCTCTGGGCTGGGAGAGTTTCCCCAGAGGAGGGTCATCTGACAGAACTTTCTGCCATGATGAAAACATCCTACAGCAGCATGGTCCACTGC
>NW_012109474.1:1647892-1658294 GCF_000951045.1 Mandrillus leucophaeus | reverse complement strand
GGCCCCTCACACCGCGGAAGCCCCTCACACCACGGGGGGCCCTCACACCGTGGAAGCCCCTCACACGGTGGAAGCCCCTCATACCACAGGGTCCCTCACACCTCGGGGGCCCCTCACACCGCAGAAGCCCCTCACACCGCAGGGGCCCCTCACACCGCGGAAGCCCCTCACACCGCAGGGGCCCCTCACACTGTGGAGGCCCTTCACCACATGTGGCTAGCCCTGAATGTGGCCAGTATGACTGCAGAACTGAAATTGTGGCTTTATTTAATTGTAATGGGTGTAAATCACCACAGGCAGCTCGTGGTGACTGCGCTGGGCGGCACAGCTGTGGACAACGCTGGCTACTATTACTTCATCCCGAGACCCCACCTGGAGATGAAGCCTCCCAGGGATGCCTCAAAATGCAGGGAAAGGCATCTGGGCGGATTAGCAAGAGCGGATTAACAGGACTCCTATTCTGTCCATCACCACTGTCCCACCACTGGGTGTTCCCTCACAATCTTTCCTCATGCCTACCAAAATATTTCCGTTTCTGAGGGACTTCTCTCCCCAGCATTCGGAACCCCCACCATATCTGGTTCTCTATCTGAGGCAGGACCACCCTCCCAAGACAGGAAGACAACTCCAGATCACTATGGATCCCCAAGTGGGTGAAAAAGAAGCACGTGTTCTCCACCACAGGGCCAACATTCCAGAACCCTGTGGAAAAGAATCCAGAAGTCCGGATGTCTGGGACCAGCCTCAGCTCTGCAAGGCCTGGAGTAAATCGCATCACCCTTCTGAGTCTTGCTGACCTCATTCTTCTCATGGGGACACCAGCACTCATCCTACTGCCTCCCAGATCCACTGCGGGGCTGCTGTGAGAAAGGCTAGGGGAGCCATCTTTATTTGTGTCATTAATATTTGGATTATTTTCCCACCTAAGCAAGGAAGCCTTCTCTGTCAGTGTCTGATGGATGCAAGTATTTCAATATGCTTCCAATTAAAGCCCAAACTTTTATAATCATTGAGATTACAGAGTTTAAGGGAAAATAATTATATGTGTGAGTGTGTGTCTGTGTGTGTGGTGGTGGTGGGAGGGGGGAAGGTGGGTGTGTATCTTGGAAAGTTTCCTTTTCCCAGAACTATCTGCTGGACCCCCCGGGTAAGAGGGGTAATCCAAAGTTCTGGCAACAGCATCCCCTGACTTCAAATCTTCCCCAGGGAGGAAGTGTCTTCACTGATGCCCCACCATGGAGAGGGGCCGTGGGCAGGAAGGGTGGAAGCGCAGAGGGGAGGACAGGATGAGGAGGGCATTTGTAGAGAGGTTTGAAGTTGAATCAGAACACACAAAAACCCTCAATCAGAACACACAAAAACCCTCAACCCATTCAAAGCTACCGGTGAGTTTCACTAGATCATTTAAAGTGGGGGGAAAAAAGCAATGGTACAGGAAGGAACTCAAAACAGATAAAGGTGGCTCCCGATGGTCCCCACCTCCTGACACTCAAACTCTTGTTTAGTCCCTTGACACATCACGGTTAGTCTGTGACCAACGGAATATGGCAGAAGGGATGGTATGCTGCTTTGAGACCAGGTCACAAAAGACCCAACAGCTTCTCTCTCTCTCTTTCCTTCTCTCTCCGTCTCTCACTCTCCCCCTTCCTCCTCCACAGGCCACTCACTCTGTCATGAGCACCCTACAGAGAGGCCCACATTGCAAGGAAATGAAGCCTCCAGCCAACAGCCAGTGAGGAACCAAGGCCTGCCAGCAACCACATCCGTGAGCTGGGAAGTGGCTCTTCCAGTCCTGTCTGAGTCAAGTCTCAGATGACTGCAGCCCTGGCCAACAGCCTGACCACAACCTCACGAGAGACCCTGACTCAGAACTCCCCAGCTATATTGCTTCTAGATGCTTGACCATCAAAAACTGTGTGAGATCATAAGTGCTTATTTTAAGCTGCTAAATTTGGGGAGTAATTTGTTACACAGCAAGAGATAACTAATACAGCTTTGGCTACTTGGAAGTGTGGTGCTGCCACAGTGAAACTCTGCAATGTGAGAGTGGCTTTGGTACTGGGCAGCAGGCAGGAGCCGGAAGGATTCTGGGGTGATTCTTAGAGAAAACCTCAAATGCCATGAAGAGACCACTGGTAGAAATATAGACTTCGAGGAGACTGGTGATGGGGGCTTTAAGGGAGGTGAAAAATATATTATTGGGAATTGGAGGAAGGAGGATTTTTATTATGTAGCCCCAAAATGTTTAGCAACATTGTCTCCTACAGATATGTGAAAAGTAGAAAATGTACTTAATGACTTGCATTATCTAAGGAAGAAGATTTTAGCTAGGGTCCTGCAGGGGCTGACTGGTTTCTTCTTGCTAGGTAAAAAGTGAGAAGAGAGAGACAAGTTAAAGGAACGGCTGTTACAATAAAAAAAAAAAAAAAAAAAATCCAGGACTTGCTAGTTTTGAAGAGTCCCAGACTGTCCAGATGGCAAATGATGCTAAAATTAGGAAATGACTTCTGTGTAAAGATCAAATCCAGGCACTCTCAGGAAAGCATAGTCCAAAGATGAGGTGGAGGGTGTGGCTATGAAGTCTTTGTCAAGATCTTAGAAAGTTCAGAGGTGTTGCCTCAGAGTACTATTCAGTCAGACCAAAAGCTCTGTAAAGATTTTAAGAGGTGTTAAAGATCTTCTCAATCAAACAACAGAGCTTCTGAGAAGCTTAAGGGCATTGTCCCTCAGCAGAAGCCCAGTGGAGAGAAGGGATGGTCTTGAAGAGATGTGTGGGTGGGCTTTTATTTGGTGGAATAGACTCAATAGGATCACAGAAGACCCATAAAGTTTTTGAAAGGATTATTTCAGTGGAAACACCAACAACTTGGGCTGGAAGAGAGAGAGACGTACAAAATATAAAGAAGCTCTCGGACCTCCCAAATTCTACCAGCAGGAAGTTATCTGAGCAACAAATCAGCTGCAAAGACATGCTACCTTTCATAGAAAAGGAAGGATAACTCAGAGGCAGAACCAAGAGCCCAGAGTATTCACTGGGTCCATGACTTGCTGCAACCTCATGAAAGACCCTTAACGCAGAGGGTGGAGACAGCCTTGTAGAATAATTCCTGGGCAGGAACAGAACTGAGTTCTAATCAAGAAACTTCCAATATCTGCCTGGCTGGATTTCAGAACTGCTGTGGACCAACAATGTCTATGTGCTTCTTGTTTCCCCACTTCTTAAATAAGTATATCTAAGGCTGTTACCCTATGGCTGTCCTACAGTTGTTGGCTACATGTATGTGTGTGCGTGTGTGTGTGTGTATGTGTGTGTGTGTGTGCAGCTAACTTGCCTCCTTAAATCTCAGGCCTACAGATCAACACTAAACTGTACTTGAGGTGCTGTACTGAAGGAGATACTCCCAAAGCGCCTCATCTGCATCTGAACATGATCTAGATGATGAGACTTTGGACTTGGAACTGATGCTATAATCAAATGAGACATTGGGAGGGGTGAGAGTATTTTGCATGTGAGTCACTGGGAATGAGAGGGTGGGTTGTGGTAGTCAGCCTCTAAGATTGTCCCCAGTGATCCCTACTTTATGGAATTTACATCCCTGTAAAGTCCCCTCCCACACTGTACTAAGGTTAGTCTGTGTGACCAACAGAATATTGGCATGTCACTTGCAAGATTAGGTTACAGAGCATACTGCAGCTTCAATCTTGGTGTCTGTCTGTCTGCTTGTCTTCCTGTCTGTCTCTCTTGGATCACACTTTGGGACAAGTCAGCTGCTATGTCATGAACAGTCCTATGAAGAGGTCCACCTTGTGACCAACAGCTAATAGGAAACTGAGAACTGCCAACTACCTTGTGAAGGAGGGTACGCTCTCAAGGGTGACTTTGAGCTAGAACAGAACCATCCTGTTACACTGCTCCGGGATTCCTGACCCTTGGAAACTGGGTGACATAATAAATATTTGTTGTTTTAAGCTCTACGTTTTGGGGAAATTTGTTACACAGCAAAAGATAACCAATACAAATGTTCAAGCCAAGCTCCGTTTCCAGCAAATTATCATTGGAAATGATGATTGGCAGAGTCCCTAAAGCAATCACACACACACGTACATATCCACAACTATAAACATAAACTGAACATGTGTCATTCAAACACAAATACAGGCAGTAAGTCCTCAGGTTTGTGTTGCCCTTGGTGTTTTACCTCCTTCCTAAGCGTCACCTCATTTGAACTGCAGAACACTCTTACAAGGTGGATGTCGTATTTTATAGTTGAGCAACACGCCTCAAAGAGGTGAAGGTATGTCTTGAGGCTACATATCTAGTAACAGGACTCGAACCATGTCTAGGCAACTCAGCACACTCAAAGGACCACCTACACATTAGGCTAGAATGAGGGCCCTGGTGCGGCTCCTGTGATATGACCTCCAGGCAACAAAGTCAGAGGCAAAATGTGGGTTTGCCTCAAATGGGATGGTTTTAGGCTCTTCGGAACAAAAAAAATCTGCCTTGAAATAACATAACATATACCCACCCTCACCTACCTCCCACTCATGGGAGCTTCTCAGTGTGCCAGAAACTAGATCATTCTCTTAACTCTGGGTAATCACTGAAGGCTCAAAGTAAAAATGCAAAGTAACCTGCCCTGGGTTACCCATTAAGGTCAGATCAACCACTGACACCCCAGTTCACAAAATGGGATGCAGGAGCAGTAATCTGGGGTCAAAAGGGGCTGCATGAGAGTAGAGGGAGGTGGGAGCTGCTCCTCATTCTCACCCTAAGAGGGTGAGTAGGAAGGCAGAAGGTGGCTGTCCTCGACTGCTTGTAGAGTAAGGAAGCACAGTCAAAATACACCGGGGCTTTCTCCTGAAAAGGCCACTGAGGTTCCCCTGCCATCCTAGGAAGGGCAGTGGGACAGGAATTGGGATGGTGGAGCCTTGGGAGGGAACTGGCCTTTGTGTGCTCTGCCTAAAGAGGCCCTGATGATCACCGTTCCTACCCTACCCCTGACTGAGCGCTGCCCACTCTCCTGAATATCAGGGCACAGTCAGAATCCTGCCCTGTAAGCGTCTCACCCCAGCCTCCGCCCAGCCTCTTTGCACCATGGCTGCAGCTCACAGCTCAAAGGCCCAGTCTTCCCGCCCAGGGTGACCAGGCCAAGCCATCTGCTCCCTGACATGCGGAGCCAATCTGGAACACGTGTTTGCTGCGGCCACACAGGCCACCCGATCAAGCATGCACACCACCCCAGATTGTATTTTCTCTTTCTAAAAACATTTCTCATCTTTGTTTCAAGTTCACACATGTCTTTTCTTGAGTTCAACGTCAGTCCTGACAAGCAATAAGCCTGAAATTAGATCTTTTGTCCACCAAATCCTCCCCTTGAAGCTGAAAGACAGAGTTCAAAACGAACTCAAGGGCAGTCGTATTCCCGCGGGCGGGTGTCAATGCAGATAATATGGGCTCCAAGTCTAGGCAACTCAGCACACGCAAAGGACCACCTACACATTAGGCTGGAATGAGGGCCCTGGTGTGGCTTCTGTTTGGGCTCCTCTATCCACCTGGAGAGGTGACTCAGGATCCCAGGACTTGCCCTCCAGACATGAATGAATATGTGTGCTGGATGCTCTTAGGCCCTCTGCCCTTCCCTAAGTCCCTCGGTGGCCGCACCTGCTTCAGGTGAGCCCAGGAGCTCACATACAGCAGGGAAAGCTCTCAGTCTGTGCCAGGCTGGACCCCACCCAGCAGCTGTAGAGAAGGTCAGAGAAGAGGATCAAGGGAAGATAAATGAGACCTTGAATAGTAAGGGATGGAAGAATGGGGCGGAGTCGGGGCAGAACCTGCAGAATCAGAGGAGGCCAGCAGGAGCAAGAGGCAAGGGAGAGGGACTGAGGTCCAGGGGCTGGTCAGTGTTGGGCGCAGGACAGAGACAGGCCTGTTCAAGGAACAGTGAGAAGAGTGGGGTCTGGAGCGCACAGCAAGTGAAGACAGCGGGTGGTGGGGGAGGTGGGGACAGAGCTGAGGGCAGGTGGAGCAGGCCGTATCTACAGGGAACAGGGGGTCAGGGAGCGTGAACTGGTTGAGGATTCCAAAGGCCTATTTGGAAGGTTAGAAGCTGTTTGATAATGCCATCCCACATGTTGTTGGTGAGTCTGTGTCCACCTACAAGGGGGACCTAAATCCTGGTGCCCAGGCTGTTCGTCTGTCCAGGCCTACTTGGAAAGAATGGGCAACTTCATGCAGCCCACAATTTGAAGGGCATTGAAATCTCTGCAGGTGCTTAGAGACATGGAGAAGGTGGCATACGCTGCTGCTGCAGAGATGACGACACCAGACACCCAGGGGACACCTTCATCTTAATTTCTCCCGTGGGTGCTAAGTACAGGCATCGCCTCTGGGAACCTGAGGGCCTATCTTCTTGAGCTATTTTATTTCTGTTTGCTGGTGTCTTGCCTAATTGAGTCCCTGCATCACTTCTGGAAACCAAGGCCTCCCAAAATATTGCAAACTGTAATAGAGGCCACCTTGGCTTCCCCAAAACACACGCATTGGAATAAATGGCTAAAATTAAATTACTGGGAAGACTCAGAAATAACTCTTGGGAGTTCAGGGTAAATGCTGACCCAGGAAGAAGGCTCCTTGGTATTTTTAAAACCTATGTCCCCATCTCTCCTGGGGAGCCTTGAGGAGTGGAAGGCACCCTCATGCTCTGGGTTTGTCCTCTTGGGAGTGGGGGTAGCCAACAGCTGGAGGAAGCTCTCCCCTGGCCAGGCTGCCTCCCCACCCGCCGAGCTGCCCACCACTCCGGAACTCACGGAAACTTCCCTCTGGGTGCTCATCGAGTGGGGTCCCCACAATCTGGGAAATACTGGTTGGTTTTGTGGGCTTCCTAAATGTGTCTATTCACGAATCATCCAGACAAGGAAAGTAATCCACGGGCAGGACTGACCTAGTGCAGGCGGGGAGAAGGCGGGAGGTTGGGAGGCCCTGTCTGAGGGTCTCATCTGAAATCTCATCATGCATTCATTCATTCATCATTCATCCCTTTGAATCAGGCAGCAGCCCGCACCTAGTCCATGTGACAATGACAGTCGCCTCACCCCACAGAGGACCATGCTGTCTTCAGCTTCCCATGCATGTGAGTTGATCAGGTGGTTAACAGGGGGAGTATGTAGGAGGCAGCTAGGGAGGGGCCTAGCAGAGGGAAGCTGAGTCTGTAGACGGGGAAGGACGGGGTCCCAGAGCAGCGAGTTGTTAGCAGCACAGACCTAGAAGCCATGCTGCTTGTGTCGCTTCACTTTTCTGGACAAGTGACTTTCCTCATCTGTAAATTGGAAATAAAAATAGCGCCTCCTTCCTAAGGTCATTGGGAAGACTATATGAGCTAATGAAGGGTGCCCTGAACACAGTGAGTGCTCTGGAAGTGCTTGTGAATTGCTGAGTGACATCCAGGCTTGGCAGAGGGTGGGCCAGGCTTGCCTGGGAGTCTAGCAAAAAAGACCCTCAGACCCAGTGGGATGCACAGCCTGCTACACCAATGAATACAGCCAAGTGCTTACACCTATGAGCGCTGATGGGTATGGCCGTGTGCCCACACCTGTGAGTTCCGATCGGTACGGGGTGTTACACCTATGAGCGCCGATAGGCACGGCTGGGTACTTACACCTGTGAGTCCTGTGGTCCTGGGCAGCATACGATCTCAAGAGGACAGACAGGCTGCGTGCAGTGGCTCGTGCCCTTAATCCTAGCACTGTGGGAGGCTGAGGTGAGAGGATTGCTTGAGGCCAGGGGTTCAAGACCAGCTTGGGCAACATGGCAAAACCCTGTTTTCTATAAAACAAAAAATAAAAACTTTAGCCAAGTGTGGCGGCATGTGTCTGTGGTCCCAGCTACTTGGGAGGCTGAGGTGGGAGGATCACTTGAGTCCAGCAGGTCAAGGCTGTCGTGAGCTATAATTGTGCCACTGCACTCTAGCCTGGACAAGAGTGAGATCCTGTCTCACGAGAAAAAAAAAAAAAGAAAAAAAAAGGCACAGGGCCAGGAGTATGAGGCTCAGCCTAGTATGACCGGGTGCCAGATCTGGGGAAGTAAAAACATACACAGGGGCAGCAGGCATGGCTGCCTTTCTAAAACCTTCTGGACAGGGCACATAGGCTGAGCTGAAGATACACGGGACACTGGTTATTTGCACTGAAAGCCCTGGCCAGCCTCCAACATGTCTTTCAGAACTGTCTTTCCCATTCCATGGTTAAGGAATGGAATATCCCTGAGAAGTGTCCCTTTTCATCTTCACCCTTGCACTCTAATACATTGTAGAGCTGAAATCAGAGCCCCATTTTATAGGTGAGAAACTGTGGGCCCTCAAAGTGTAAGAGAATTGCTCTGGACCACACCACAAGGATGAAAATCCAGATTCCATGACTTTTGGTCCAGTGTTCTTTCCTTCCCGCACAGGAGTGAGTGTCAGGACAGAGAGGGGATGCATGTTCTCTGAGGTTAGACTCAGAGCCAGACACAGGGTCAGGAATTCCCTGGTATCTCCCATCACATGGCATCTAATGGCATCCCTGTAGGCTGCACAATGGTGTCCTTGGGGACATAAGAAGAATGGTTTGTCCAGGGCCCAAGATCCCCTGGCTGGTGAGAGATGAGCTGGTCTTGAAACCAGTGAGCCTCGCCCCGGGCCTGGGCTGCCCACTAGACACACTGTCCCCAGGGCTGGCTGGGCTGGCTTGGTGCCAGAGGCCAGGTTGCTTGGGGCTCCAGAGAGGAATGAAGGGTTGGGCGTTAGTGTTTGTGAGTCAATCCTCAAATGCCTAGCATTTCAGAAGAAGAGACTAGACCTCTGAGGAGGAGTAATGAAACCAGCTTGGGTGGCTGGTTCCCAAGGCGTCCATTCTACGTCCCATCCTAGACGCAGACCTTGGAGAAATGGCATTTATCTCTCCAGGGCCAGTTTCTCAGGGAGCAGCCCTCCTGCCCTCCAGGCAACTAGACATGTGCCCCTCATCTTCTTCAGTCACCTTTCTTGTCATTGGGTCTCCCTTCTTTGCTATTTAGGGCTTAAGGGGTCTGAAGAATTCTAATTGCTGGGGAAAAGGGGATTATCGTGATCGAGAAAGAGTAGTACTCTGCTCTCCAACTGTGGGCACAGAACTAGGAGATGCCTGCTGCCTGGTGGGCACAGGGGGTTCCAGGGCTCTGCCAAAATGAGTTGCAGGCCACCTCTTTTCTTACCCATTTGGCCCCCATGTGGATGTGGGTCCCAGTGGGAGAGGGCCCCCAGAGCCTTATAATCCCATGAAGTGTGATGCTGGGAGGAAGTCCTGAGGGTGGGGATCGGGGGAAGGTATATCCCTCATGGGTGAGCTGTGGGCCAGCCTCGACAGGGCCACTCTCTGCAGCTTGTTCTGCCTAGGAGTGCGGCCTGAGGCAGCTGCATTGTGCAAAGGATTATTGGGACCATCATGATTTGTACAAAGCGTGGGGTTTTCTCTGGGATGTAACAGGGGCTCCATTTCAATCAAACATGGACCTGGACATCTGGCTTGAAGAAATGAGCTGCTCTTCTTTTCAAGAGAGAGCCTGCTTGGGGGTGGGCGTGAGGGAGGAGGAGAAGGATCCTAAAAATAATTCTTATCTGACTCATTTTGCTTAGAATCTGACAGGGCTGCCTGCCAGGTGGGGGTTTGCCTGTCCCATTTTCTTATCTATCTTTAGCAGGGACTTAATGAGGGCAATTTCCTTGCTGGGATGGAAAGACAAACCGTGGGCAAAGTGAGCATAGATCTGTCTCGCAGTCCCTGGGCTCCGGATGACAGGATGGCAATGACAGTCACTGCAGGGCTGAGCTGTCTGAGAGGGCCTCAGCGACAGTGGCCTCCCAGGATGGTGCAAATGAAGCAGTGATCGGCTCAGTCAAACCATGCAGGACAATGACCACTGGAAGAAGTGTCCCCCCTGCCCCCATCTCATTCCCTAGCAATGCTACCACCACACACGAACAAGATAAATCACTCAGACCTAAGATCCTGTTGCTTAGAACATACTTCTTTATCTTCAGCATCTCTCTGCTCTGTTTTAAAGAACAAATACAGTCGCTTCTCATTATTTATGGTAGTTGCATTCCATAAAGTTGCTGCAAATACTGAATTAGTGAACACTGAACTATTACTCCTAGGGGAAATGCGGGGTTAAGTTCCTGCAAGCCTCTGGTCACAACATTTTCACCACTGGATCAATACATAACCTCGTTTTGTGTGTGTTTTTGTTTAAAGACACCTTATTTAATACATATTGTTGATTTATTAACATTGAACTCATGGCCAACAGCACTATAACTTATGCCTGAGTGATGCTTATCTAACACACACATTTTCTCTGGAAGGCACATTACAGCCTCCTTGC
>NW_012109474.1:1574524-1647842 GCF_000951045.1 Mandrillus leucophaeus | reverse complement strand
CCCCATTTTATAGGTGAGAAACTGTGGGCCCTCAAAGTGTAAGAGAATTGCTCTGGACCACACCACAAGGATGAAAATCCAGATTCCATGACTTTTGGTCCAGTGTTCTTTCCTTCCCGCACAGGAGTGAGTGTCAGGACAGAGAGGGGATGCATGTTCTCTGAGGTTAGACTCAGAGCCAGACACAGGGTCAGGAATTCCCTGGTATCTCCCATCACATGGCATCTAATGGCATCCCTGTAGGCTGCACAACGGTGTCCTTGGGGACATAAGAAGAATGGTTTGTCCAGGGCCCAAGATCCCCTGGCTGGTGAGAGATGAGCTGGTCTTGAAACCAGTGAGCCTCGCCCCGGGCCTGGGCTGCCCACCAGACACACTGTCCCCAGGGCTGGCTGGGCTGGCTTGGTGCCAGAGGCCAGGTTGCTTGGGGCTCCAGAGAGGAATGAAGGGTTGGGCGTTAGTGTTTGTGAGTCAATCCTCAAATGCCTAGCATTTCAGAAGAAGAGACTAGACCTCTGAGGAGGAGTAATGAAACCAGCTTGGGTGGCTGGTTCCCAAGGCGTCCATTCTACGTCCCATCCTAGACACAGACCTTGGAGAAATGGCATTTATCTCTCCAGGGCCAGTTTCTCAGGGAGCAGCCCTCCTGCCCTCCAGGCAACTAGACATGTGCCCCTCATCTTCTTCAGTCACCTTTCTTGTCATTGGGTCTCCCTTCTTTGCTATTTAGGGCTTAAGGGGTCTGAAGAATTCTAATTGCTGGGGAAAAGGGGATTATCGTGATCGAGAAAGAGTAGTACTCTGCTCTCCAACTGTGGGCACAGAACTAGGAGATGCCTGCTGCCTGGTGGGCACAGGGGGTTCCAGGGCTCTGCCAAAATGAGTTGCAGGCCACCTCTTTTCTTACCCATTTGGCCCCCATGTGGATGTGGGTCCCAGTGGGAGAGGGCCCCCAGAGCCTTATAATCCCATGAAGTGTGATGCTGGGAGGAAGTCCTGAGGGTGGGGATCGGGGGAAGGTATATCCCTCATGGGTGAGCTGTGGGCCAGCCTCGACAGGGCCACTCTCTGCAGCTTGTTCTGCCTAGGAGTGCGGCCTGAGGCAGCTGCATTGTGCAAAGGATTATTGGGACCATCATGATTTGTACAAAGCGTGGGGTTTTCTCTGGGATGTAACAGGGGCTCCATTTCAATCAAACATGGACCTGGACATCTGGCTTGAAGAAATGAGCTGCTCTTCTTTTCAAGAGAGAGCCTGCTTGGGGGTGGGCGTGAGGGAGGAGGAGAAGGATCCTAAAAATAATTCTTATCTGACTCATTTTGCTTAGAATCTGACAGGGCTGCCTGCCAGGTGGGGGTTTGCCTGTCCCATTTTCTTATCTATCTTTAGCAGGGACTTAATGAGGGCAATTTCCTTGCTGGGATGGAAAGACAAACCGTGGGCAAAGTGAGCATAGATCTGTCTCGCAGTCCCTGGGCTCCGGATGACAGGATGGCAATGACAGTCACTGCAGGGCTGAGCTGTCTGAGAGGGCCTCAGCGACAGTGGCCTCCCAGGATGGTGCAAATGAAGCAGTGATCGGCTCAGTCAAACCATGCAGGACAATGACCACTGGAAGAAGTGTCCCCCCTGCCCCCATCTCATTCCCTAGCAATGCTACCACCACACACGAACAAGATAAATCACTCAGACCTAAGATCCTGTTGCTTAGAACATACTTCTTTATCTTCAGCATCTCTCTGCTCTGTTTTAAAGAACAAATACAGTCGCTTCTCATTATTTATGGTAGTTTCATTCCATAAAGTTGCTGCAAATACTGAATTAGTGAACACTGAACTATTACTCCTAGGGGAAATGCGGGGTTAAGTTCCTGCAAGCCTCTGGTCACAACATTTTCACCACTGGATCAATACATAACCTCGTTTTGTGTGTGTTTTTGTTTAAAGACACCTTATTTAATACATATTGTTGATTTATTAACATTGAACTCATGGCCAACAGCACTATAACTTATGCCTGAGTGATGCTTATCTAACACACACATTTTCTCTGGAAGGCACATTACACCCTCCTTGCACTTAAGAACAGTAGACGGCACTTCAGTACTATGTTTAGGAGCCATTTAAAATAGCAAATTTACCAAGGAAAAGCACAAAAATGTGAAAAACATGGCAGTAAACAGAACCACGAGAAGGGTGCTTGCTTATAGTATGAGAGCTGAAACAAGGAGGCAGAGTGTTACTTTGGCCTCGACTGGAATCTTGCAGGTCAAGCAACTCAAATTTTTCACTGCTCTGTGTGTGTGTCAATGAATGACTGCAAAAACACCATGAGTATTGAGTGTGGTGTTAGAAATAAGTTCTACAAGTAGGCGAATGTGCAAATATGAATCAATGAGTAATAAGGATGGACTGCATTTCCAAAAGAGCTAACTTAACAACTCATGTGAATGAGCTGATGGATAGATACAGGACTCCGACTAGGTTAATTCCTCATCAGTTCCTGGTGGGCAAGATCTGCAGGACCTGGTCATTTCTGTAGGATGAGAGACTCTATGACTGGCAGAGTGTTCTGAGGTGCTAAAAGGAGCAGCAAGTTCCAGATAGCAGCTGTGACTTAAAGAGAGGGGTGTTGGGAGGCACTTGGTATCCCCAAAGCCCTTGCCTATAAGCCCACATGTGAAAAGGAATGTGAGGCCTCCTGTAGTCACGGACAAGCACCAAAGCCTAGGATAGAGAAGCCACAGCAGTGTCAAGGAGTGGGGCTTAAAAATATTAAAGACAATTCTAGAAGCATATTTTCGTATTGAGAGTGAGAAGGCAGAGGGACATGTGAGGCCACTGATGGGGCAGACAACATAGAATTAAGAGGTGGCAAAAAGAAAGTAGACCTCTCCAACTACAAGTTTGCCTTCCGCAAGAGAACAGGTACCAGCCCAGAAAAGGCAACTGCAGTTGCTGCATCTGTCAGATGCTGAGGGCCTGGAAGAGATCACGGAGAGCAATGGGTGCTCTGAGTGCTCACCTTCATGCCCGGGGAATCGGGCGATATTGATATTGATTGGAGTAAAAGAAATCTTTACATGAGGTCATAAATGGCCCCTTACCATGTCTGAGGAATCCTGGAGAACACATATAAGGGTTAATTTCATGCCAACCTGACTGGGCTAGGGGGTGTCCAGTTAGCTGGTAAGACATTAATTCTAGGTGTGTCTGTGAGGATGTTTTGAGTCAGCAGACTCAGTAAAGATCGCTCTCCCAGTGTGGATGGGCACCATCCAATCCACCAAGGGCCCAAACAGAACAAAAGGCAGAGGAGGGGTGACTTCACTCCCTCTTCTTGAGTGGCGACATCCATCTTCTCCTGCCCTTGGATTTCCCACGCTGTAACACACGGTATGCTTACGGTCACACCGTGAACCTCATACCACATGCTCCTGCTTCTCGGCCTTTGGACTTGGGTTGATTACACCACTGGCTTTCCCCATTCTCTAGCTTGCAGCAGATGGCAGACTGTGGGACTTCTTGGTCTCCATAATCTCATGAGCCAATTCCCATGATAAATCTCTGTCTTCCTCTCAATATATCCTATCGGTTCTGTTTCTCTGGAAAACTCTGACTAATGCAACAAAAGTGTTAGAGACTGTAGCTAGGTATATACAGTCTAATTTTCAAAAATTGGAAAAATATAGATATCATTTCTCCAAGAGAGATTCCCAAACAGATGGTTTGGAAGAAAAAAGGTGACCACGAATAGCTAGCACAGGTACACACAGACCAAGTCATGGCCAGACCAACTCTATGTCTTTTTTTTGAAACAGTTACTAGCCTGACACATTTAGGGAACCCTGAAAACATCAAGGTTGAAGAGGTAGCTGGGTATGGTGGCTTGTGTCTATAATCACAGCTACTTGGGAGGTTGAGGTGAGAGGATCTCTTGAGGCCAGGAGTTTGAGACCAGTCTGGGCAACATAGCAAGACTCCATCGCTACCAATCAATCAATCAATAAAAATAAAATTAGCCAGGTGTGGTGGCGGGTGCCTATAGTCCCTAGAGCTACTCAGGAGGCTGAGGCAGGAGGAGTGCTTGAGGCCAGGAGTTCAAGGCTGTAAGGAGCTGTTATTGCACTACTGTACTCCAGCCTGGGTGACACAGCAAGACGTTGTTGCTAAAAAAAAAAAAAAAAGTTTGAAGGGGTGTTTCAAGGGGCTTGTTGCATCACTTCATCCTGGGACCTGCCTTATTCTTTAAATTTTTTTTAAATTGAGATATAATTCATACACTACAAAATTCACTCCTTTAAAGTATATAATTGAGTGCTTTTTAGTTTATTCACAAAGTTCCATACCCATCATCACTAATTCCAAATGTCCTGCTTGTTTTTATCAGTGACTTAGATGACGTTACAGAGAGTTTGCAAAATCCAATCTGATGACTGACACTTAGGGTCTGGGTTCACATTGGCAGAGGAAGAAAGGGAGGGACAAAATTCTTCTTATTGTTTTTTTGTTTTTGTTTTTGTTTTTTTCCAGATAGAGTTTCATTCTTGTTGCCCAGGCTGGAGTGCAATGGTGTGATCTCAGCTCACCGCAACCTCCGCCTCCCAGGTTCAAGTTCTCCTGCCTCAGCCTCCCGAGTAGCTGGGATTACAGGCATGAGCCACCACGCTCGGCTAATTTTGTATTTTTAGTAGAGATGGGGTTTCTTCATGTTGATCAGGCTCATCTCGAACTCCCGACCTCAGGTGATCTGCCTGCCTCGGCCTCCCAAAGTGCTGGGATTACAGGCACGAGCCACCATGCCTGGCTCCCAAATTCTTAATTGGTTCTACATTTAGAGGACACCAAGCCACAGTCACAGTCAATTGCAGGACAGAGGCAGCAAGTGCTGCTGTAGGCTGCGGCCACCCTGCAACATCCAGCATGTGGTCCACTCGGCACGCCAGGTGGATGACTCGCTCCCCTGCCTCTCGTCCTGCAGAGCCATCTGACACTAACTGGGCTGGCTAAGGTGTTCTTTTCTTCTTCCTTTCAATCTGCTTTGCACATGGAGTAAATTAACCGTTCTGAGACCTCACTTAGTGAAACAAATTAATTTGTAGAATGGCTCTCTTGTCTCCCTGGCCGCACAGGCACGGTGCGATGGACCACTAATGCCTCCATTAGCCACCTCCGCTGATGGTTAAGAGGCCGGGCTTTGGAGCCTGCAGGGTCTACTGACATTGCTGACAGTCGGGTGGGATCATCTGGAGCCTGCAGGCTCCGAAGGGCTTTTCCCTTCTATGTAGTTCAGTTGGGGGTGGTGGCCGCTGTAAGCACCACCCACCTGGCTCTGTTTCTAGGGAGCCATGTGGGGGCGACTTCTGGGGACGTGGGGAATCCCTGGCTCCAGAGCCTGCTTAGCTGCAGAGGAGCATTTAGAGGACACCAAGCCAGAGCCACGGTCAATCGCAGGACAGAGGCAGCAAGTGCCGCTCCTTTCATCCCAGCACCCTCGCATCTCCCAAATCCTCCTGGAAGTCTCACTAGTCGTTCAAGCCCCACCTCCTCCATGAAGCATTCTGGAGCATCTCCCAGAATGGCTGCTTTCTCTAAGCCTCCTCCCTGTTAACACGTGGATGCCTGACAGTCATGCACAGCATTCTGGTTGCTTCTGGAGTCAAGGCTCCATTGTGCAAGCTACAGCTCAGGCCCTGGAGAACAGGGGCTACACCCTGTACTTCCGGTGTTCTCGGGAGCACAGCATATGGCACAGGGTACAGCCCAACCAATCCCAGTAGGAGAACTGAACAGTGCTTCACTGAGGTGTCTGATGCGATACGCTGCCCAGATCCCCTTCAGGAGTGGGGCACTGCCACCCGGCTGCTAGAAGTGCTGTGCAGACAGCCCTCAGCTGCCAGCCCCTAGGGCAACTGCTCTGGGCAAAGGGCACAGCCCTACCCAAGGTCACGCTCCCTTCCTCGGGCAGTCCCCGCCTGATGACCAACAGACATGGGGGTATCAAGGCCTGCCCCCTTACCCCATCTTGGGACAGCTCTTAAAGAGTCACCCCAACTTCAAAACCTTCCCTACAGGCTCAGAACTCTCTAAGACTGCACTGCAGCCCAACTTCTCTCTGCCGATACCGCTTCTTCTTTTGATCTTCTACCAGTATTGATACCAAGGGCATTCCTTTAAAAGCAGCTGCTGATAATAACTGTCCCAGAGCCTGCTTCCCCGGGAGCTCAGGCTACAACATCCGTTCATTGCCTTAATGTGTTCATCTCTTAAACGCAGCCAGGGTGTGGTGGGGGAGAGAAAATATCCTCCCCAGCGGTGAGGGACCTCACTCAGGGTCAACTCGGGCAGTGCACCAGGTCTCTGGCCCTCTAGGGAGTTTGCTCTTCTGGTCTGTGTGCTCTGGGCAGAAAGCTTTGAGGGGAGGGAGATGAACCTTAGCAGCCCCCGTTCCAAGCAACAGGCCTCCAACTTGTGTGGGGCCAGAGCATCGGAAGGCATGCTGCTCTTTGAGGAACGCATGGAACACTCATTTAGCACATTTGTATCACAAAATGCATAATTTTGTCTGAAATCAGCAAATGTCTTTTCTTAGCTTCCAAAAACAAACAAGTGGTTACTAGTTGTTCAAATGTCAAGAACATTCTTAAGGAGGAAACCTTTGAACTGTCCATGAGCTTAATTTTTTTTTTTTTTTTGCAAAATGGAAAAAAGACATGCACAACTCGTTAGACGCAGCCCATGGCATCAGGAGCAGAGTCTGCAGGTGGCCACTCCGAAGGGGCCTCTTTCCCTGCCAGCCCAGGCTCTGCCCCCTCTGACAGTGTGGGTAGGGCTTTAAAAGTGGATCCAGGGGAAGGAACAACTGATCCTGGCGGCCTGCCCCTGGAGGGAACGCAGGGCAAAGCTTTCTGGGTTTGCTGCCATGATCACAGGACAAAAGTTCCCCACTCACTGCAGACACCTGTGCTCCACACTTACCTTGAAAGCCTTCCTGAGCACCTAGGACCCCCTCTGACCTGTAGAGTGGGCCAGCACTAAGACCATGTTTCTAGGTGCTTTATAAGAATTAGGTCCTTTCAGCTCCCTGACTAGTGAACCCATTTCATAGAAGAAGGGACAGAGCTTTCAAGAAGTGACATAATTGGCAAGATCATAGCGTGAGTGAGTAGAGGAGGTGGGATTTCCATCCAGCTCCTAATTCCAGGGCATGTCCCTAAACTGCTATATTATTCAGCTTGCTAACAGCCTCAGACTCAAACAAGTGGAAAATAAAAACAGCAAGGCACATAACACCCCTGAGAGTGCAGCTGGAACTGGGAAAGGACACAGACTTCGATGAAGACTAGGATTCTAGGTCCCAGTCTGAAAATCCTGCTCCAGGCTGTGGGAAATTGCACACTCCTAGCTTCAGCAACATGCCCAGGCTGCCTGGAGTTTGCAGCTGTCGGACACCAACTCCAGCCACTTTGCAGGAAGATAGAAAGCCACAGACTCCTCTCCATTCCAAGGAGAGCCACCGAGCCACCAGGGGGATATAGCTGGTCCCTTTCGTTCATGTGTCGGGGGGAGATCAGAGGCACGGCACAGATGCTGGCTGTGCCCTTTGGCCACCAAATCTGATTCTAGTCACTTCTCCCTTTGCTGCCATGCACACCCAGGAAATGCAAGCCCCTTCCCAGTGTGGTTTAAGCCCAGAATATTAGGAAGGTGAACCTGCTGCACACAAGTATGGACTTCCAAGGTCAAATATGTAGGTTTGACACTTAGCAAGGCTACTACTATGGGTCATTAGCTGGGAAGGTTAGGGGTCAACCTGATAATATTCTGCAGCTGCTCTTTGAATGTCAGAATCCCACGATTTCCCAAAATGGACTCAGGAGATTCCTGCTCGTAGACAAAAAGATCCTTAAATTATATGGCTGCCTGCTCTTCTGAAAGTCCCCATCACCTGGGGACTCCAGGACAGTTCCAGGCTGTGAGTGAGTAATAGATTCTACTGCATCCAGAAGGGGAATTTGAGTGGGGCGCCCCGGCCAGCACATGCTCCGTGTTCAGGCATGGCTGCTGCTCTGACTTGCATAGTCTTGCCCCAAACGGTCAAGATGTTTGCTCCATCAGTCTGTCTTTGGTCCAACTGAAAACTCTGTTCTTCCATCCAAGCTGACTTCCTCTAGTCTGGGTCCCTGTGGACATGGAGGCAGCAGCCTCTCATGTCTCCATATAAATCTTTCATGAGTTTCACGGCACGATGTTCCTTCCCTCCGGCCTCCTCTTCCCTGGCCCCGGCCCTCCAGCACTCCTCACAGGACATACTTTCCACCCCTTTAATCATCTTTATTGCCTCACTTTGGACCCTGGCCCGTCCACATCCTTTGGGAGGTGTGCTGACCTAACCCGGGCATTGGTGAATGTGAGCGCGGCTCAGCGGAAGCTCGGCTTCCCAGCCGTTGCATGCCACGCTCCTCTTCCTACATCCCTGGGTCACGCTGCTGCTTTCCGGAGGCCTGCCACTGTCCCGGGTCTTCCTGCTGAGGGAGGTGACCTGGCCCAGAAATGGACATGCAGGCTGACTTGGATGCCGGGCGGCAGCCTGCCATTGCCTGGGTGTGGAGAGGTGGGGCAGAGGGTGACTTCTCATCAGGAAGCTCGGGGACTCTCCACACCTCCCAGACACACACTCTGGGTCTTCCCTGCCATCAGAGGCTACAGAGTCAGGGGCAGAGGACATAAAGCCTTTGCTCTCCCCGACATCTCCAAGGCCCCTGTGAACCCTATTCCTTCTTGAGGGGTGCTGCCTCCTTCTTCCCTCTACCAGGAACCCAGAAACCAGGAATTTGCCTCCGTGATGCTGCACGGCAAAAAGGCAGCACACACGATGCAATAAACTGTACTCTGGTCAAGGCAGGAACAGGACTGGGTCCACCTCACCCTGTTCAGTGTTCCTTTTTGATGCCTGGTGCTTCTACAGAAAGTGTCTGGTGGTTCTGATTTCTAAGCCAGGACCCTGCCTTCTTCCCAAGATACTTATACTTTGCCATCCTCTGTGAATGTGTTCAGATTCACTTAACCCATCAGTGGATGACAAGGCAGTCTAGGTACCCAGGCCTACATCCACTCCGAGAGTTGCAGTCACCACCTAATAATCCCTACTCAGGGCGTGCATGTGTAGGGAAGGATCAGAGACCCCGGTCTCAGCCTAAGGAGCTAGCCAGTCAGCCTGAGTACAGGCAATCCTAGGGTTCTGAGCAAGGCATGTCCACCGGCTGTTTCTTGGCCCTTGGAGAACATTCTCTGTTCATTAAAGGTAGAACCAAAAGCTGTCATCTTTATCTAAGAATACATTCCCTGTAGAGGAACACCTCATTTTAATTCCTCAGGCATAAGCCTTTTTGTTCATTCTTTTTTTGGTATTTCCATCCAGAAATAATTTATGCATGTTCAAGCAAAAAATATACTCTAACTCCCCCTTTTGCATAAATGGCCACACATAAGAAACATTGCTCTGCACCTGAATTTTTTCACTTAAAATATATCTTGAAGCTCTCCCCTTATAAGAAAGCCTTTTTGAAAATAAACGCACACATTCTCAGGATGCTCAATTTCAGCTGCATGTTCCTATCCAGGGCTACCTCATTGCCCCTTTCCTGGCCCCATTGTTACCCAGGACTCTGAGCTCCACAGGAGATCCCAGTTTCTGCCTTAGTTTAAGTGCGTTCCCCCAGGAATTTGGGAGCAGTAGCACGTGCCATTGCTGATCTCTGTGTTGCCTGTGACAGCAGAGCCAGCACACATGAGGGACAACTCCCAGTGACCAGGGAGGAGGAAAACAGATACTCGTACTTGTGAGCTCCAGGAGCCTCCTGGAGGCCATGTCTCAAAACACACAGCCAGCTAGTCCTATTTTTTGAGGACCACTACTGTTGCTTTGAGGTCAGTGGAAAGAGCATTTTTCCTCCTGAACTGCAAAGCCTGGGCACTGCCTGACCCCCAGGAAGAGGCAGTGGTGATGGTGGGCTCTCGGTCAAACGCCTGAAGGGAGCCAACCCCTAGGCCAACGAGAGAAGTGGAGCTGCCACTCTGCCCATGGGGGAATCCCCAACCAGTAACCAACCCACAATGCCACCAACCCCGTCTCATCAGGACCAGCTGGTGACTGGGAAAAGCAAAATGCAGGCCAAAGCTGATGTTGCTACAGACGGCAGAAGCAGGAAAGGAAAACCCAAAGCTCATGACGAAGTCTCTCCTACCTTCGATCATTTCTCCTCCTGCGGAACAGCTTCTTGGTGTGTGCGATCTCCACTTCATGGGGCATCGGGTGGTAGCCCTGTGTCATGCGGGGAGGAAGGGGATCATTAGTAACTCCTGAAAGAGAGCAAAGCACCTCTGGGACTGCACTAAGTACACCAGCATCTAAGACAGAAAGACATCAAGAATTTGGAGAGACTAGATTCTGACTACCAAATCCAGACTGAAAAAGGAAAAACAGTAGTCAATGAACTTCCTACCAGGCAATGATGCTGGAATTATAGAATCAAAGAACAGTAGGGACAATGAGGACCTTAGAATCCAATATGTCCAAGTCCTTGAATTACAGATGAGACATTCAAATCTGGAAAGATGAACAAGCTGGTTCAAGGTTTTGCAGAGAACAAACAGCAGAGCTGGGGCCAGGTTCTGCAGCTCACTGGCTGTGCATCCCGGGGCAAGTTACTTCTCTAAGCACAAGTTCCATAACAAAATGGGAACATTAACCTTCTTCTCTGGGCTGCTAGAGGACCAAGGAGGTAAAACCTGAAAACCCTAAGCCCTGTGAAGAGGAAATTTGTCTCCTAAACCTAGTCGAGGCACCCCCAGTGAAATTTTTACCCAAGATCTTCTTTCCCTATATTGTCTAGGGAGTATTTAGGAAAACATGGAAATAGCTAAATTACTTTTTCAACATTATTATTATTATTATTATTATTATTATTAGAGACAGGGTCTTGCTGTGTCACCCAGGCTGGAGCGCTGTGGTGCAAACACGGCTCACTGCAGCCTTGACCTCCTGAGCTCAAGCAATTCTCCTGCCTCAGCCTCCCATGTAGCCAGTATCATAGGCATGCATCACCACACGTGGCTCATTTTTTGATTTTTTGTAGAGATGGGGGTCTCACTTTGTTGCCCAGGCTTCTTTTTCAACTTTAAAGGAGGAACTGGGGGAAATTCTAAGGACAGTCTTTTGTGTATTGTCACCATGACAGCAACTATTTATACATCTACATCAAGGTTGGAGAGAGGCCCTCGACTTGCAACCCAGGGCCGATCCTGCAAATGTAGAATCACAGGCAGAGCTATTTGCACAACCTGGGTTGATGGCCAGCTCTGCTCTTCCCACCTTTTCCCATTCCTCCTCCAACAGAAAAGTGTGTTCTGGTGTGGACATGGCAGAGAACACCACCATGCACTACCATTCCATTATGAGCAGCCTGGGGTGGAGTAGGGGGTACCTAGACTTGGAGTCAAGTGGGAGAGAGTGGACTGGCTTGGACCTGGGACACCTGGGTACAAGCCTGGATGCAGAGTCCGCAGCTTGAGGGTGAGCTCTACCCACCTGCAGGGACCTGTGCATGCGCTGGATGAGGGGAAGACACAGGGTCCAGGCTGCTGGACAGCGGTCAGAGGGGGTCCATTTTTGCCCACTCCCCACCTTACAGGCAGGGAGCCTGAGGCCCAGAGTGGCCACACAGCAAGTTAGAGATTGCAGTCCTGTGGGTTGCACCCTGTGGTGGGGCACATGTAGCCCTCTGGATTCAGGCTCCATAAAGGAGGGTCTCACTGTTTTGCCTTCACAGGGCTCAGCCCCCAAGCTCGTGGTTGAAACTGACCGCCCTGGCTGTGCTGGGACTGGCCAGTTCTGGGGAGCTTCCCAGAGAGGTAATGGGAGAACAACAGACTCAGGAGGACACAGGGACCTTGGAGTTATGACCACTTGACCTGGACTGGATTGAGTGCAGGGAGGGAGCGACACATTTCAAAATATATTTTAATAACAATCCTTTCCTCTCACCCCTGTCTCTCTTGCCTCCAACAATCTAGCCAAGAAAGCATGAATGAATTCCGGGCTCCAGGCAGCCACAATGGGCCTCTGGGGCCTTAGGATGTGCTTTGTTTAATGGTTTTCTCAAAGGATATTATTTGTTTTCTTTAATACAAAACACAAATAAGGAAAAACACCAAGTCTTCCCCTCTCGTTTCCCCTCTCCCACCCTGACTAGGCTCTGGGCTGGCCCCCTTCCCTCCTTCCCTCCCTCCCTGCCTCTCTAGGTCACTTCAGGAACACGCTGGGTGTGCCTCAAGGAGACAATGGACAGGAAGCCAAGGCTCCCCACTCCGGCGGCGGGGACTAGGATCTCCGCTCTGAGGCCGGGCAGAGGGAACTGGCCATAGCCCCTGGTGTAACACAAGCCTAGGGGGTGCCAGCCTCCTCGGTCTGGGCCTCCAACCCTGGGCTCTAATCCACCTCCTGGCCTCCTTACCTGCACGGGCAGCAACACACTGAGTCCGAAGACTCAGTGTGACTCAATGGGGCACACCAGGCCACTCAGGCCTTCTCATGAAGCCACTGATACGTCCCCTGTGTCTACCCATCCATCCATCCATCCCAGAACAACTCACACACGTGTAGTCTATGTGTATAAACCATATGTGTAGTATATGTGTATAAACCATGACAGTGGTTAGAGGCCTGTGCTCTAGAGTTAGACTGTGAATGTCAGATCCTGGCTCTTCCTCTTGATGGCTGTGTGACTTTGAGTAGATGACCTAACCTCTATGTGCCTCAGTTTCCATATCTGTAAAACGGACACAATAGCATCAGGCTGCTAGAATCCTTGTGAGGATTAAACGAGTTCAGAAACATGTCAAGAACATAGGATAATGCCTGATACATAGTAAGCCTCATTGTCATTATCACTGTCATCGATGCCATCATCATCATCATTGTCATCATCATCATCATCGTTATCTTTCCTGTGATCCTGACACTCTGCTCAGGGCTGAGCGTGCCAGGACAAACAAGGCAGCACAGGCACCTGCCGTCATGGAGCCCCCAGCCTTGGAAAAGAGTCCAACAGGAGGTGATTTGCAGGGAGGGAGGGCATGGGAAGCTCAGGCCATGGAAGGAAGAGAGAATCTGCACAGTGCCTGGTGGTCCAGGGTGGTGTGCTGAGGCATGCTCTATTTTACGCTCTTTTTGGCCTGAGGCTGGCAGACTACAGTGAGGCAAAAAATCAGTGGAACAAAGTGACAGAGGTGACAGAACAAAGCCTTGCACCCTCTGAGGTCCTCCCTCTCCAGGAACAATCCAGGCCAGGGCTATAGAGGGCTGGTCCTACCTATAAGGCCACGTGGAGCCTCAGCCTCAATGTGGCATCTAGGTGAATAAATGAATGAACCTTGCTGCCTTCCCTGGGGCCTTTTACATAGAACTTCTGGCACTGGGAACCTCCTCCTGCATGCAATGGGGGGCACTGTGTTGACACAAGCTCCACTGAGAACCCCTCAAAATCAGCCACCTTGCTTTTCAAACTCAAGATGGTATCTGGTACCAAGAGACACATACAACTCAGGGTACTGCCTACACTCCTTCCAAAACAAGAACACTTAGGTGTTAACAGGGGGCAAGTGTGAGGCCAGCAGAAGAAAGGAGAAAGTCTGTACTAAGCCATACACCTGTCACCAGATGTGCAGCTCACGCAGGTTGGCAGAGCTTCTTTGAAGTCATTGGTGAGAGGTAAGGTGACATGTGAGTGGTCTTGGCAGCACTGTTCATAAGAGTGAAAACATGGCAACAACCTAGTGCCTGTCCACTGATGACTGGATAAATAAACTGTGGTACATCTATTCAATGGAATATTATATGGCCGTAAAGGGGAAGGAGGTTCTGAGCCACACTACAACATGAATGAACCTTGAAAACATCAGTTCAGGGAAAGAAGCTAGTTACAAAGGACCACAGAGTATATGATTTCAGTTTTTAAGAAACGTCCAGAACAGGCATATCTGCAGAGATGGAAAGTAGATTAGTGGTTGCCAGGGACTGGCAAGAGGGAGAATGAAGAATGACTGCTAACGGATGCTGCCTTTCTTTTGGGGTGATAACAACGTTCCAGAATTAGATAGTAGTGATGGTTGCCCAATCTCATGAATACACTAAAAACCACTAAAGTTGTATACTGTGAAAGGGTGAGGATCATGGTATGTAAATTATATCTCAATTAAAAAAGTGAAAAATATCTGGGGGCAGTATATTCCAGGTAGAGGGAATGGCATGTATTCACAGGAAGAAAAAAAGGAGAATGAGGAAGAGGAGAAGGAGGAGGAAGAAGAAAGAAAGGAGAAGGAAGAGGAGGAGAAGGGAAAGAAGAAGAGGAGGAAAAGGAAAAGAAGGAAGAGGAGAAGAGAAGATCAATCCAAATGAAAAGTGGCCCCCACCATTTAATCTCAAGGAAACAGCTGCCCTAAAACATTATCTGTTAAGATAGGGCTGGAAAAGGTGGCATGTCCAAGACAAGTGGCACCCAATGACAGGAAGGTCCAGTCCAATATGTTCCTGAAATCTGGAAAAAGTATAAGTTGTTGCTTCTGGTGGCCTGGTCAGGGGAGATAATATTCTGACTTTAGACCAAAGACCCCCTCCTTGCTTTTTAGAAAGGACAGATCCCTTGAGTGGTAAATGGGAAATGTATCCTTTAAAAGCACATACAGTGGTCTTTGCTTTAATTCTTTGCTCAACAAATCCTTCTACTATGTGTTTTGAAAGGGCCCCATGTAGACATCAGTCCAAATGGTATGAGTATCCCCTCCACCCCCTGCACTCCCCACACAAGAGATCCAGCCCTTGGGGTTCCCAGTTGGCTTTTTGTGTGTCTGGTCTACCTGAGTCGGATGTGCCTCTGTGGCACACAGGAACTACCAGGCCCTGCCTGCTTTTCCCCAACCTCTCTGCATGAGAACCATTCTCCCCTGAGCTCTGAGACCTGGCTGCAGTTCCCCGTCTGTCTAACATCTGACCACTTCCGGTAACTAAATGGGCCTGAGAGACAAGTAGATTATATAAACCAAGCCTCTCCAGGGAGGGAGGGAAGCTAATACTCCTTCCACACGCAGTGCCGGCAGAGTACACGTGGAACACACACGCGCACACACACTCCTGTCCTGAGGTCAGTGCTTGTGGAAGACATGACACTGAGGGGCGGCATGTTATTGCTGGTTGCAAAAACATGTTATGTAAAATCAGCCCATTCCAGGGCAGGCTGAGGCTGGTATCTCACAACCCAGTGTGGTGGGTATTTCCGAGGGATTAAGGGCAGGCCCAGCAGAGCTCTGGCCCCAGAACATGAGCCTCAGACAGTTATTAATCCTAGCTGGGAGTGCAAGGGCCTTGCCACGTGATGACAGCCATAAAAACATAATAATTCTTGAATCTGGGGGTGAGGGGATGGGGAGGGAGGGCAAAACAAACAGTGAGCAGAAAGCATGTGTGCCGGGCGGCTCTGTGACCAGCTGACACTGTGATAGGAGGATACGCCTTCCCTAGACAACAGGCTCCCAGCCACCCACCCGTCCATGCCTCCACTCCCCCCATCCCTCCATGCACCTGCAATCTCATAAATATTGTTGTTTCAGGCACTATGGATACAATACTGAAATAGAAAGGCAATATGCTTGTTCTTACAGAGCACACTTTCTAATGAAAGGAGAGAGGCAACAAAGTATATCATATGATAAAGAACTATGTTTTGCTATGGAGCAAAACACAACAGGGCAAGGGGATGAGAGAGGCAGGGGTGGAGGGGTCAGGGAAGACCTCTCTGTTCAGGCAACACTTGACATCCATCCACCCTTGGCTCTCTCTCACTCGACAGATGCAGAAAGCCCGCCATGCAGCAGTACATCGGACGGAGAATAACATGAGAATAAGAACCTGTCCCAGGCCTAGGGGAGCTCAAGGGAACACAAACGAGGAAGCTGATAATGTGCCATGTGCGATAGTTGAAGTTGAACGGGCACCTCTGGCAGCCCAGAGGAAGGACCGAGGACTTCTTGGGAGAAGGGTCAGGGAAGGCTCTGCCAAGTGGGTGATAGTTGAGTGGAGCCCTAAGGCATTCAGCGGGGGCACAAGAGAGGAGAAGAGGGCACGCCACAACCTCAACCTGGCAGGCCAATGACAGCAGCGTCATGAGCTGAGTGCCGGGAGATGGGCAGAGGTGAAGCCCTGGCGTTCTGAGGGCCGTTGCTGGCGCTCCTGACCACGGTGCCTGGCGTGACCCCATCTGTAAAGTCCTCCTCACCGTCCGCAGGAGGTAGAATTGTGTTCCCCAAAAAGACTGGTTGGAGTCCTAATCCCGCGTACCTGTGAATGTGACTTTTTTGAAAATAGGATCTTTGCAGATATAATCAAGTTATGATGAAGTAAGTCCTATGGGATTTAGTGCGGCCCTAAATCCAACGATGGGTGTCCTTATAGGAAGAAGGAAATTTGAACACAGGGAGATGAGGAGACACAGACGGAAGAAGGCCATGTGAAGATGGAGGCAGTGTTTGGAGTGAGGCAGACATAAGCCCAGGAGCGCCAAGCACTGCTGGCAGCCATGGGCAGCAGGGAAGAAGGGCCAAAGGCTCCTCCCCTACAGCCTCAGAAGAAGGCGCGTGGCCCGGCCAACGCCTCTAGACTGTGAGATGATGCACTGCTGCTGCCGTCAGCAATCGGTCGGGCTGTGCCCGTGGACATCCCCATTACCCGTGCTTCCCTGGAGACCACAGTGGAGTTACCAGTTGTCCAGCACAGCCCGATTCCTTCAGAGGCTGGAAAAGGCTGTCTCCACCACTGCCTGCCAGGCAAGGTGGCTGGCATGCACTCAGGGGCCTCTGGTGTAAAAGTTGTTATCTCTAGCCAGTTCTCATACGGGGCCGAGATGTGCCCACCCTGAGGGGCCTGTGCCTGTCTCCCATGCTTCCTCCTTTCCCAGCCAAGGGTCCTCTGGGTGATGTCATAGGTTGAAGTGTGACCTCCAAATTCTTATGCTGAAGTCTTAACTCCTGGTTCCTCTGAGTGGCCTGATTGGGAAAGAGGGCTACTGCAGATGTAATCAAGTTAGGATGAGGACACACTGGAGTATGCATGTGTGGGGCCCCGGTCCAATATGACTGATGTCCTTGCAAAAACAAGGCCGTGTGAGGAGTGGGGAGACACTGCAAGAAGCTGAGGGGCCACTAGAAGTTGGAAGGGAGCAATGGTCCTTCCGTAGCATCTTAGGGTGGGTGTGGCCCTGCCGACACCTTGATGTTGGAATTCTGCTTCCAGAACAGTGAGGCAAGAAGTTTCCATTCTAAGCCACCCAGTTTGTGGTCCTTCGTTATGGCGGCCCCGGGAAACTAACCCAGGCGGAGCGGTGGGCAAAATCACCCAGGCTGGGAAGGGATATTTTTCCGAGTCTATTTCCTTTGCCAAAATTTGAATTTGAATTTGAGATTTGAATTTGTATATGTTGAAAGCTCACCAGGTAATTCCCCTGTATTTCCAGCCCATTTTTATGGAACAGGAAGAGAAAGCTTAGTGAGTTCAAAGAAGTTGCCCACAGGGGCCCAACCAGTTAGCAGGAAGCCTGTGTCTTCCATCTCGGAGGCACACGGTCCCAATGGCGATGTCACATGGCCTACAGTACCAGGGCAGAGATGGGAGGCCAACCCCCTGGGAGCATCAGAGCGCTCTCTCCCCTCCACCGTAGACCCCGTGGTGCTCAGCCATGCCCCCAGGCCTCTAGAAGCGAGGGGGAGGGGACAAGAGTAAGTCCCTCGCTGTCCAGCCTCATTTCTGTACTCAGAGACAGGCAGTCCCTCCCAGTGACCACTACGCTTCCCCCCAGGCCCAGAGGTGGGAGAGCTGGTATCTGGCAGGCACTGGTTCAGACAGCCTCCCGTGTCTGCCTGGCATGTCCTTGCTGTACCCCCAGAGATGACCCTGGCCACAGCCCTTTTGGCAAGCTTGCCTGCTCGCCTCCCTTCTCCTCTCCAGAAAGGGGTATCCCTGGCCATCAAGCCCACCCTGCCCTTCACTCTACAGGCTGGGGAGTGGTGGTGGTGGTGGTGGTGGTGGACGGGGTTGCCTGGCTGCTGGCCCTGCCCCAATGAGGTTTTGAAGTGCCCCGCAGAGCTCAGTTCCATGGCCTACACTTTCATAAAATCCAATGCCCACTTAACCTTCACGAAAAATCTTCCTGACAGTCTCATGATCTTTGACCTCTGACCCCTGACCACGAATCTAGGTCTGATAGAAATCATCCAAGCCTAACTATCTCTAGGTCTATTATCTTTCTCTCTCCCATACGGCAGCTTTTTGAAAAGGAAGAAAGCATTATACAGACACATGAAAGTCTTCCTCCTGCTTTGTTAAAAACAACCACACTAAACGCTTGCCTTTGCAAGGAAGCGTTGAGGCTGTACAGTGGTGGGGATCCTAGCCCAGGCCAGGGAAAGGGTGGGAGGTCCCAGGCAGGAGGTGGCCACACCAGGCTCCTCACCAGGCAGACCCTGCAGGTCCAACCCTGCTCCCTCCCAGCTGATCACCTGTCTGCCCCTACAGTGCCTGGATATCCACTCTGCCCTGGCTTCTTGGAAACTACGGTCCCCCTCCTCTTCTTCACAAGCTTCTATACTGATTACACCAGGTTTCTGTCACTCCCTGGGCACACCCAGAGAGCATTAGCCCCATGGAGGTAGGGCAGATCCTCAGGCCAAGTCCAGACCCTGCCAGCTCAGGACTTTGCAGACTCCCACCATCTCTAGCCCCAGCCTGGGGAGACGTCCCAAGGGGTGAACAGTGCAAAGGAACCACAGCACTTGGTTAAAGGACCAGAAAAATCCCAAGCACGGCTCCTCTGACAATAAGCTTGTCTCAACAGCAGAGGCTTCCTCCTGCTGCGGGTCACGGTTTTTCATGTTTTTTTTTCTTTTATTTTCCTAAGAAGTTATCCTACCAAGGCCTCTCTCCACGTGCGCAGGATGTGTGGGTCACGTCCAAGCAGAAGTAAATAGGTAATGTTTCTAAAATTCCTGGAGTCTCTAGGTTGCACAGCTATTCAGAGAAGTTGACCTGTTTCAGAAAGGAAAGTGGGGGGTGGGCAGGCTCACCCATGCTTAAATTTGTGGTTTTCTAACTTTTCTTAATTTATTATTTTTTTAATCAGCAGAGATCCTTTCAAAAACAATACCTTAGCCGAAGTTCTAATATAAAATCATGGATAATAAAAGTAAACATGGAATTTCTGGAAGCTGCCGCTGAGCCCTGGCACCCCACACCCGGCCTCCATCTGCCACACATCGGTGCCCTGGCGCGTGAACCTAAAACTCTACCCATTCTGAAAAGCTCTGCTCTCAATACTATCCCAGAGGCTAGCTGCACAATGAGCTAGACATTTTTCTAGACGAAGGGCTTCACTTAGGAACCCCAGACAGGTTTCAGTGGACTCCACGACCCCCTTAAAAGTGCATGTGAATATTTTGCCCAGAGAAGCCTTGTGGGTGAGAGCCCATGACATGCACCCTATATCCAGGTGGGTTTCATCTGCACAGCACTGCGGTTCCAGAGGCTGGGTCGCTGGAATGGGCAAGACTTCTTTGGATGCTCCAAGGCAAATAACCACCCCTCTCCCACTTTTCTTTCCAATGGGGTTTCTTACTGTAACAGTCTAAAGAGTCCTGAATAAGAAACTGCACACACTCTTTGGGTGACCCAGGTCCTGGCTGTCGCTAAGCCTGGATCACCATGGACCATTCTTTTAATATCTAATTCTGCCCTCTCCTCTCTCTTGTGTAAAATGAGGATGAACATATTTGCTCTTCCTACCTCCTTTGCCACACTACTAAGCCTTTCTTTGATTTCATGAGCCAATAAATTCTTTTTACATTTAAAATACTTTGAGTTGGGTTTCTGTTACTTGCAACCAAGAAAGTCCTAAATAATTCAACATGATACAACTTTAGGTGTCAGTGGTGCTGATCTTATTATACCCAGGAAGTCATGGAAAGCAGACATGACGCCTCCCTTATTGCCCTCCGTGGGTAGCCACGTCAGGAGGAATCCACCAGGCAATCTCAAATACAAATGACATTTACTTATTAATTTCTGAATAAACAGATAAAATAGGTGAGGACACTGATGCAAAGAACAGGGACTAGGGACCAACAGGAAAGTGTTAGAAGATTGTTTCTATATTTTATAGAGTAAAGTGTACAGGAAACAATTAGTAAAATGCCACTTCTTCAACTACCATTGTCAGGCTTCCATTGTGCAGCCAGCGCAGTGCAGTGAAGGGAGGCCGTGTCTCCGTGTGTGGTTGGGGGACGGAGGCACTGGAGGATGACTGTGACTCCCTGTGTTGAAGACCAAATGAGACCAAAAGGCTACGGGCCTTCTCCAGGTCAGGAACCCAGGAAAGATCTGAACACAGGCCACTTGCGCCCACGGTGTTCATGCTGCTCATTGACACGGGACAGTCACAAGAGAATGGGACTGGAGTGGACCGATATGCTCCACTCCCGGGAGAATGGATATCTATTAAGGGTCCTAGACACACTTCTGAACTGAAAATGGCAACGCCTTCAAGCTGCTGCAGACCAGCGGCAGAAGGAGGCCCAAGAAATGTGAGAAGTACGAAGGGCCACGAGGAATGAGAGTTTCTGTTCTGCAGCCCCTGAAAAAAACCACCTGGGCATGATGAGACACATATCGCCGTGTCCCGGCCCCTCACGAAGTGGTGCATCTGTGCACAGACAAGACCCAGAGCCTCAAGAACTCTAGAGAGCAAGCTCAAGAGAAGGCAAAGCAATGTTCACGTTTGGGCCTCTAAGGGGGAAACCGCTGAGAAGTGGGCAACTTTGTGAAGAGTTTTATGTACCTGAGGAGGTTCAAAGACCATCACAGAATTGAAGCATCAACCAACTCCAGAAGAGGACTGACGTTCAACAAACCCTCAGAGGATGCCCACGGTGCCCTGTGAGCACGCTGTGTGCAGAGACACAGGAAAACAAGACTCCGCCTCTGTCCCCAAGAGGAGCATGGGCCCCTGGGGAAAATGGACCCGCAAACTGAGTGGAGTCACAATGGAAGAACATCCAAGGTCCAAGGAGCCATGAAGGAAAGGACACCCGAGGCCACCCTTTGAAGTGAACAGAGGCTCTGAGGTTAGAGTGAGAGAGGCACGGCCCATGCTTGGGGGGCTCTGCTCGGCTTCTTCTGAGCACGCTCTGCTGCAGCTCATTATACAAACTAGCAGTAGTCACGCTCGCGCAGGGCCGGGGCATCTGTGGGCAGCAGGGAGGGAGCCCCTGCCTAAACCACCCCCGCAGCCATGCTAAGATTCTGAGGTGTACCCCACTGTGCCGGGGGGAAGCCTCCAAGGCCTCATGTGAATGAACAGGTTCATCACTGTCCCGCTGTCTGCCCTGGTAGGTCAGAGCTCGCTGGAGAGGCCACGGGCAGGTGTATTAGCCTGTTCTCACGCTGCTAATAGAGATATACTCGAGATTAGGTAATTTATAAAGGAAAGAGTTTTAATGGACTCACAGTTCCACATGGCTGGGGAGGCCTCACAATTATGGCAGAGGGCAGAGGAGGAACAAAGTCACATCTTACATGGTGGCAGGAAAGAGAGCATGCACGGGGAACTCCCCTTTATAAAACCATCACATCTCATGAAACTTCCTACTATGAGAACAGCATGGAGGAAACCATCTCACTTCAATTATCTCCACCTGGTCCAGCCCTTGGCACGTGGCAATTATTACAATTCAAAGTGAAACCTGGGTGGGGACACAGCCGAGCCGTATCAGCATGGATAAGGAGGCCACAATGAAGGCGAAAGCAGCAGAACCTGCCTCAGTATCTGCCGGGCCAGTGTGGAGTGTGCTCACATGGAGTGTGAGAGCTAGGGGTTTGCAGGAATGCAGATCCAGGCGGCCTGAGCAGAGATCAGGCATCAAGCGGTTTGGCTAGATGCTGTCACTGCCACTTACTGCCGGAGCTGGCAGCAATGCCTACTTTATTTATGCTTCTAGTTTTCTCACCTAAAAGATGGTGGTAATAAAGAAGCATACGCACATCAGAGGACCATTATGAGGGTTAAATGAGATGACTGGGCATGTATGGCGCTTCGACAGCCCAGATCAAGAACGCCCCGCTGCATGCGGAGCCCCCGGGCTAGGAAGGCTCCAAACTGAGGCTTCCTAAGTGCTTGCATCTTTGGTCTTTGTGCACCAGATGGGAAGCTGCCACCCAAACCCCAAAACCATCCTAGAACGTGGTCACACCTGTGTCAATCAACTAACCACCCGCTGAGCTCCCAGGCCGAGTCCAGGACACTCTCGGGCCAAAGCAGTCCCCGCAACCTCTGCTTCCTCCACACAGACCTGCACCACCCAGCCCCAGCCCCAGCCCCAGCCTCAGCCCCACGCTGGTACTTCCCAATCCCTCCCCTCATCTCATCACAGGACTCCAGGCAAGGCGGAGAGCTACAAGAGGGGAAGCTGCAAGGAGGTTCTGAAGAGCCAGGGAGAGGCCTGTCTCCCAGAGGACCAGCCAGTCTGTGAACCTGCTCAAGGGCAGAACGTTACTCAAAGGCCCTGAAGATTTCAGGCCTCGACAGCCAAGAAACTTGACTAAGACAGTGAGTCTGACCAGCCTGCTGGGGCCGTCGGGCACCAGGAGGCTCGGGGGTATCTAAGAAGGTAGCCACGGCACAGATAAGAAGGGTGGGGAAGAGAGGGCCTCCCTCCTCAGGCCTGACTGAGAACCAGCAGGGACAGCTCAGCCTTGGTGCCGGAGGGACAGAAACGTGGGTCCCTCCTCCACGAAGCCAATTCGTGCTTTCATTCATTCAGGCAACACGAGGCAACACGAGGCTTACGAGGTGCCTTGGTACCGGAGGGTTGAAACGTGGGTCCTCCTCCGGGAAGCCAATCCGTGCTTTCATTCATTCAGGCAACACATTTCCACTGAGGTTTACGAGGTGCCAGGGGCTGTACTAGGTGCTGGGGATGCCACAGTGACCTAGTCACAGAGAAGAACTTCCACTCTGCCGGGGGAAATGACAGTCCCCAGCCTGCAGCTAAAAACACCAAGGTCATTCAAACAGAAACAAGTGTGCTCAAAACCAAACCAAACCATAGGAAGGGGATAACGCTTTAGATTAGGGCATCAGAAGAGTTCCCCCTAAGAAAGGGACATGTGAGCCAGACCAGAAGGTCCAGGTTGAAAAGATCAGGAAAGATTCAAGGCTGAGAGAAAACAAATAGGGTATTCCTATTCTGTTTAGTCTTCAATACGTGAAGCTTAGAGTTTATTTAAATAAAGTAGTAGGCCTAAATTAGTAGTGCTCAACATTTCAAATTTCATAAACCAGTAAATTTAAAAATGGAGAACTGGGCTGTACACAGTGGCTCATGCCTGTAATCCCGGCACTTTGGGAGGCCGAGGTAGGAGAATCATTGGAACCCAGGAGTTCGAGACCAGCCGGGGCAACATAAGGAGACTCAGTCTCTAAAAATAAGATAAATACATAGTTGCCTCCCCAGGACGGAAGCGAGTCCCGTGCCACTTGCTGGGCCCTCCTAGTTCAGCATGCAGCCGGGGCGTCTCCTGCGACAGGTTCCAGGAGGGCAGCCCCTGCAGCTGAATCACCCAGCTGCCCAACAGCAGAGGCCAGGAAAGCAGCATTTTCATTCTCCCCTTGTGCACTTGGTGTTCCCTTCAAGCGCTCCCTTCATCCATAGGGTTTTCAGAGGGGAGTTTGCCTTTTTTTTTTTTTTTTAAATGATGACTGCGTTTTCCACTGAGTTGACTTTCAGGAGGCAGGAGTAGAGAGTTGTCCTGCAGGGCCACATGGCTCCTGACTCTGGGCACACCCCATGCTTGACCTGGAAGGCCAGAGTGCATGAGCCAGGCTCAGGGGATCAGATCCTGGGCTTCAGGACTGCAGGACTGCAGGGCTGGGGTGATGGATTCAAGGGTTGGATGCAATGGCATGATCACTATTCCTGGCTGCATCACAGCCTCCCAACAAGGGAGGTGCTTTCTGGCTTATCAGGAGGAGGTGATCCCTTAGGTTCTCACTACCCCCTCACATGTCATCTCTCAGGAGCAGCCCATCCAAAGGAAAAAGCTTCAGCCACTGCCCCCCAATCCCCTCTGGCCTTGAGAACCACTTTAAACTTCTATTTACAGCAATGCAGCAGAAGGAGCACCGGGCTAGGGGCCAGGAGACCCGGGTGTCTGCCCTGGCGTTTGGAGTTAGACTGGAGAATGGTCAGCCGCTGATCTTTAAGGACCATCTGGGCCTCCCTTTCCCTGTGCACCTGCCATCCCATCCCTGAACACACACTCCTCCTTCCAGGCTTTGTCTCCAGCCCGGAACATCTTCCCAGTTCTATTTACCCCTAAAATTCTGTCCAGCCTTTGCCATTAGCACAAATGCCCCTGACATGCAAAGCTGATCCCAGTTCCCATGAGAAGGAATCCATCTGGTCACACAGCACACTGGACAAACTTCCTAGTACTCCATCCTGCTGTCTGAATGGTCTAGATAGTTACTTAAATACTTGCCTACGCAAACAAGCTACAAACTTTCAGGAGCTCAGGAGCCATGTTTCCTTCACTTCTGTAGGCCCCACTGTGTCTGGCACAGTGCCTTAGGTACCACGGGCCTCCATAATTGCTTGTTGTATAAAAAGTTAAGATGACCACTGTCCTGACAGGCCAGAGTTGCGCCATTCTTACTGGATGTCCAGAGCTGCACGCCCCGGCCATAGTGAATAATAATTGACGATTAAAAACGCCTGAGCTTTATTCATTTCCACCTTACACCTCCTCCCTATCTTTGCCTTTTCCCCTGTATTAATACCTCATAAAAGATGGCGCTCTTCCTGCTTCTTCTTCACCCATTTTTCCCGCGCCCGCGAAAATTGCTACCTGACAGCGCAGGCGCCACATGACGTTCGACCACGCTACCAATACCTACCTGGCCACACCCTCCGCGATGAGATCATTTTCGCCTTGGCCCAACCCCTTCCCCTCCAAGTGTATATAAGGCACTGCATTACCGCCATTAAAAGGGACTTGATCAGAGCACTGTCTTGTCTCCATTTCTCGTATCTCTTGTTCCCCAAATTCCCACCCCCTCTTCCAGGGCCTGCAGTGACGATCCCACGGGCCGGGATAACTGGATCCACTGTGGACCAAGAACATTCACAGGTGACCCAGAGGCCCAGGGGTCTGTGGCCTTTAACCAGGCAATATCTCTTGCTCTGCAAGAGGCCAGGATCCTTGATGTCCTCTAACCATAAGGCTCAGGGTTTAGTGATTGTTAGCTCTCCTTCAGTTAAAGGGAAAAGGTAACAAAGACCTGGGACTTTGTTACATTTCACTGCGTCCCCAGGACTCAGTGAAACTGTAAACTGTCCGAGGACCAAGGTGGCCATTCACTGGCTGCACAGTGACATCACACCACGGATGCTCAGGCCCACTGCTTAGCTCCACAGGCCCTCTGTGGGTAACAAGTGTCTTACTTCTGAGATAGCAAGGCAGCAGGTACACTGGCCAGGCACCCGTACTGCTCATTTATCCTCTCTAAGCCTCAGTTTCCTCTGCCTGAAAATGGAGAGACTAATACCTACCTTTCAGTGTAAGAATTAAATGAGATGCTGAAAACCAAAGGAGATGACAGATAGAAACACACCTGGCTAGTTCTGGATTACATGTTTGCTGAACCCAAACGGGAAATGCTCAAGCCAGACCAGCTTGCAAGGAGAAGGGTTCAAGTAGACCCTAGGTCCCAAGAGCTCAAGCCAGACAGACTAGAAGGGATATCGGTACCCATAAAGAGAGCAGTATGTCTGGCGGGGTTCACACAAAGTAACACAGGCTGGGACGGTGAGACCAGGAGTTCCACCCTGCGATGGATAGGCAGCAGGGTCCAAGGAGGTAGGCCAGCCCAAACTGTGACCCCAGTCAGCACCAACAGGGGGCTCCCACGCAATGGCCTCTACTGGGTTATAGAAGACAGGGCTCGCTGCCCTGCATTTGTGCTGTCTGACATGAAAGGGCTGGAGGCGAAAGTAAACTCACAGCTGGGCCCACAGCCTCGGAAGACACTAGGGAACTCCAGGGACTCCTAAGCCCCCCGCTCCACGTCAGAGCCCTAAGCTTCACCTCCAGAATTGCATCTTACATGTTGCAGACGCTGATGAGACTGACACCTGGGGAAGAAGTGGAGAGGGGGAATATCTGTGGGAGGTGGCTTGGGCCCTTGCACGAAACCTGCCCGATCTGTGACACTCCTTGGCTGTTTTCAAAAGGTTCTACTGGCTCCTCCTAGGATACCTCAGAGTGCCAAGAAGATAAAGAAAAAGGAGACAGCAAGACCAGGCTGGGGCATCCTTGAGCCGAGTCACATGCGGAGGAGCCAGCCCAACAATGGCAGGAAGTTCCCTGCAAACTCTTTCCTTCCCCTCCAGTCCTGCCCGATAAATACGCTCCCTTCTCCTGAGTGAGCAATGCCAGTTTGCTGGAAGGTATTCAGAAAGTCTCCTCGCCACAGGAGCCAATGATGTCTGCATGGATTATGAGCTATCATAATGATAGCAACGTCTATAATGTATGGAGGCAGGCACTGAGTAACAAGTTTCTGATACAGTAACTAATTTAAACCTCACAATAGCCCTGAGACGTAGGTACTACGATCATCCATTCTCTACAAATGAGGAAATGGCGGGTTGGATAGACTAAACAGCAGGTCTAAAGAGATGCAGCAAGTAAGCAATGGAACTAGGGTGGCACCTCGGTTCTCTAACATCAAAGCCTAGTCCCATGAGGCTCAGGATCGAACCATAACGGAATGCTCATAAGAGCATCAGTCATGAGACCTAGCACTGACGGCAGCAAGTACCTGTCCAGAAGTGTGTGCGTGGGTTCCCTTTCTCTGGCAGTAGACCCCCAGATCCCATTATAATGACTGCACAGCAAAGTCACACAGCAGGTACTCAACAAATGCTGATTGACGGAGCGAACAAATGAATGAATGAATAATGAATGTGGCTTTAAAACAAGTTACAGAAAGGGTGAGCCCCAATTGTAGCGGGCACTCACTCTGTAAACAATTCCAGCATTGAATGCATACATTCACAGGGTTACTGTAACTGGGTTGTGCCGAAGCACCTCACTTCTTCCCTCTCCCTCCTTCCAAATTCAGACACTAATCGCTGCGCTGCTTCATGTTAATCTGATCGGTACCAGAAGAAGAAAATAGATCTCCCTGACAAGTGTGTGGTCAAAAATTAAAAAGCATAAGGAACTTGCGGAAATGACAAAGGATAAGGTCTTATGGAGGTTTCCAATTAGGAAGAAAGATTAGATGGACAAAGATGAGCTCCTAAAAAGCTGCTTGCATGCAGAAAAATCTCTGTATGGAACTGTATTTTAAGCATACTAGGAAATTATAAGTCCTGTTCCAAATATCTTTAGTAAATTAGACAATCGACTCCAACTTGTTAATTTTACAAGAGAATCCAGATACTTCAAGGATACTGGTTGTACCATTCTCTCTGACTATAGTGAAATTTATCATTTCAGAAATTCAATTACTTGTTCCATTCTCAGAAAGCAGCGCTAACCTTTTGTTGTGTGGATGCAGGGCATTAGAGTTTGCACCACATAAAAAGGTCTTTATGGGTTGTCTTAAATTGGGCAGCCATTGGTTCTGGCCAGCAGGCTCACTAAGCGATAGTGGCCCTGCTGACGTAGTTGGTATCTCTTTCCCACCATGGCTCTGTAGCAGACAGCGATCTGACCTACTTTCAGGGGCACAGCGGTGGCTCAAGAAGGAATGGGGGAGAATTTGAGAGCCTGGACTCAGGATATTGAAGCTCAGTCTCTAGGCGCTTCCTGGCCATCCTCCACTGCCAGGGTTCCTGTGGCTCTGATTGAGGGCAGCTCTCGTCCCCTCCCCGCTCTCTGTCTCCAGAGCCTCTGCTTCCTGCAGCCCTCCTCACCTGAATCCATTGTCCTTGGGCAGGAATGGCGTCCAATCCTAGCCAGCGTGTCTAACTTCTTACATCTATTAGGTTTTGATGTGGGGCTTCCCAAGCCCCCCAACTCACAGCCTGCAGAGAAAACAGTAACATCTGCCGGGCACCCTAGGGCAACCAAAGAGAGTGCTTGGGACCAGAGGGTGGCAGCAGCAGCACCTGCCAGCCCAACAGCTGAGTGAGGGGAGCCAACCAGGACATAGTGTCAGCACAGCCACCAGGACACTGCTCTGTTTTAAGAGAAACTAAACATTCACACAAAGTCCAAAGTGTGGTTTTAAAAATTCCCTGCATATGCACCAACGCATAAACTGCAGTTACGGAGTCTAGGCAGGGTCAACCCTCTAGAGAAGGGGTCAGCAGATTTCCTGTAAAGAGTCAAATACTAAATATTTTAGGCTTTGCAGGCCATAAGGTCTTTGTCACAATGACTCAGCTCTGCAGTTGTATGGCAAAAACAGCTATAGAAGTGTGGCTGTGTTCCAATAAAGCTTTATTTATAAAAACCAATGGAGGGCTGGACTTGGTGTGTGGATCATGGCTGACAGACCCTTGCACTGGAGACGTGTTGGAGACCTGGTGTATTTGGCAGCAGTGTCTTCCCTCTCTGGGCCCTTCCCTCTACCCGGTGCTGGTTTTCTGCCTTGGATAGGTACCCAGCCTCCTCACACTCTCTCCGCACTCCTTCATAGAACGACCTGACAAATTCAGTCCACCTGAGATGAGGATAATTACCTGAGGTCGGCGGCTCTCAGCCCTGGCTGCTCAGTCACAGCCCCTGGGGACATTTAAAACACCTTGATGCCCAGGTCCCACTCCAGAGACTCTCATGCATTTGGTCTGGGTGTAACCTGGGCATCAAATATGTTAAAAAGCTCCCCAGGTGAGTCTAAAATGTGGTAGAGAACCACTGCCTTAGACCAAAAGGAGAAAAAGTGAGTATTTTTAGAACAAACAGGCCAGAGAAGTAGAATTTCTTTTTCCTCTTGTGGGTGGGAAAGGGCAGAAAACATGCCCAGAGCCCTTGGAGCCTGCCACACAGGACAGCCTGGGCCACCCTCCGCTGATGCTGGCACTGGGTAGATTTCACCATGGTCTGCCAAGATCCATTTTTATTTCCCTCTTGGTATCTAGTACATTTCTCTATGGCAATACATACATGCTCATTAACACTGATTCCTCATCAGAAAAGCACGGAAGGGCCTAATATCCAATCAGATGGTTCATCTATCAATGCTCAAAACAAAATGTTGACCAAGTCCCGCCTTAGAGAGGACTGTAGTCTATCAAGAGAGATAGGTAAGCACAGATGAAATAGTAATAGGCTTAGCCATATTCACTTTATGCAATGAGGCAGTGGTTCCCACACTGCTCGGTATAATGACCTGGGGAGATTTTAAAATCCCAGTGCCTGGGTCAAGCTCCTTGCTAAAAACATCAGAGTGTCTAGGGATGGAAGACTAGCACCAGTCTCTTTCAACCCACCCCCTACGTGAGCCCAGTGTGCAGCAAAATGTGGGAACCACTGTTGTAGGGTTCTGCTACTCAAACTGTGGTCTGTGGACCAGCAGCATTAGCATCACCTGGGAGCTGGATGGAGATGCAGAAGTTCGGGCCTACCCCAGTCCTCCTGAATCAGAAGCTGCATGTTCACCAGATCCACATGCTATTCGTACGCACATTAAAGTTTGAGAAGTGATGAGGCAGGGTACCATGTTCTGAGAAAGCAGAGATTCTAGAATGTCCCAGCAGAATGGTTAGGAAACACTTCTTACAAAAAGGGGAAAGTGAGAGAGATTTTCAGGGATGGGATAATTAGAGGCAGAGAGGTGGGGAGGACAAGATCCAGGCAAGAAGGAAAGTGATCTTCATGTATAGTCAGCCAGAAATAGGAGCAAGGGTGTTTTTTGTTTTTTTTTTTTTTCCTCTGGGCCACGAACACCTAGAGTGGCCCTTGGGCACAATCCCTTTGTTTCCAGACCTCTGGAAGTCAAGTGGATTCCCAGTTGAGTCGAGCAAGAGTTTTTCTGTTTTGTTTTGTTTTACAAAAATAAAAAATTAAGTCACATTTAGTGAGACAATTATCTAGTTCAGGTTTTTGAAAAGGATAAAATCTGAGGTCAGGAGTCGGAGACCAGCCTGGCCAACATAGCAAAACCACGTCTCTACTAAAAGATACAAAAATTAGCTGGGTGTGGTGGCACACGCCTGTAATCCAGCTAATTGGGGAGGCTGAAGCACAAGAATTGCTTGAACCTGGGAGACAGAGGTTGCCATGAGCCGAGATCACACCACTGGGCTCCAGCCTGGGTGACAGAGCGAGACTCTGTCTCAAAAAGAAGAAAAGGATAAAATGGCAGGTAAATAGGATTGTCCTGGAATATCTGGGGCAGCAAGTGAGGGGCAGTGGAGGATAAGAATAGATGAGAGTGAAGAAACATTCCAGGGCTTCAGACTCTGTCTCACAGGCCAGGGGAGAGCTGCGTGTCACCACTTGAGTCTGGGAGGCAAAAGGGAAGAGGGGATGGGAGACAGGAGTGAGCAAAGATGCTTGGACAATTTCTTTGAGGAGGACAGACTCACAAGAGAAGCAGTGGGGAGACAGGAAGACCAGATAAGGCTCGGAGACATGAGCACTTGTTCCCAGGTGGAGAAAGGAAGAAAGAAAGACCTTTCAGGCGAGGACTGATTCCATCTGGTGCAGGTGGCAAAGAGTCACTGAGCGTTGGGAGGCCTCGAATCTGGGGCGCTGGGCTGTGTAACTGACTGGAGGGAAATCTAGAATCTCAAGTGTAGTTCTAACAAACTATTTTGGTAATGACCCCTACAAAGTCATCTATGGGAAAATACAAAGCCTTTCAGCAAATATGTCCCCCAAAGGGAGGGAGAGAGGAAGAGCTAAGCTATACACAGTCCCTGGAATTGTCTTCGGCACCAGAGGGCCACGAACACCCACAGTGGCCCTTGGGCACAATCCCTTTGTTTCTAGACCTCTGGAAGTCAAGTGGATTCCCAGTTGAGTTGGAAATGCCGGGAGACTTTTCCCATACTACAGTGGACTGAAACAATGCCGGCAGAGTGGACGTTACCACAATTGTTTCCACTGAAGTTATTTTGGGGGAGTTTAGGAAGATTGTCTATTCCAAGACATTTCCTTCACCCGATTCCCTTTATAAAAATACCGAAGGAAGAAGCCCGTGTTGCAGCCACTCCGTCTGCCCTGCTCGCAGGCACGTGCACCATGCTCATGGTGAGTGGCTCCCAGTGGGCCTCAGGAGCTGCCATGTGCAATACCTATTTACTACTGCCCTCTCAGAAGCCCTTAGATTTGACTGGCACTTCACTGTTTTCAAAGAAGTTTCTCCATTATTGTCTTGCTTGATTCTCACAACAGCCTTCTGAGATGGTGGTTTGCAGGGAGGAGGTTTTATTATCTCCATCATAGATAGGAGGAAACGGGGAAGTAAAGGTGCTTAGTCAAGTCCATGCAGCTTGGAAGAGGCGGAGTGGGGCAGGTTCCTGTGTTCTGGCTCTGGGAGGATGCCTTCTGAGTCCTGTGCGCGTTTCAGGGCACACCAGGGCTGCTGTGAGTGTGTTCCTTAAGTGTTTGTGGACTACTTTCCATAGCCAATCCCTGAGCCAGGTCATGATGGATCAGCCAGGAGAAGGCAGACCTGGCCCCTCCGTACTCAGGGCCCCACAGCTAGTCCACTGTGCTGTTACATGGGGTGCAAGATAGGGAAAATGTGGGATGCAGGGTTGGAAGGAAATACAGGGGCTGGCTTGGGGTGACCGTGCATTACAGGAGCTTGTCTTCCATGAGATGGGAGGCAAGGACAGGCCTGAGCAAATCAGGAAACTAGCTAGATGAGTGCACTTTGTAGGTCATGCTAGAGGTGACTGGATTTAGGGGATTTAAACCAAACCCAGGGCAGACTAGTCAGGAGGCTGTCACAACAGCCAAGGGGCAAGGAGGACTAGCAGAGGAGTTAGGGAAGCCATAGGGGATGGAAGGTGAGTCTGTCAACTCCCAATGAAATAAAATTTAGAATGAAATTGATGAGCTTTGGTGAAGGATGGGGTGGGGTGGAGATGGGGGATAGAGCGTCACCTGTAAGAAACACAATGGCAAAGAAGACACGAACCCTGCTCTGAGGAATCCTACCTTCTTATAGGACAGAGAGAAAATAAGGCTGGGTGTGATTAATTTCAAGAAGACAGAAGCTACTGAGCTAATGTTTTATAAGTTAGGATCAAGTCCTGGCTAACTGCTTATTTTTCTATGATGTACGTATCTCACAGATTGGGGAAATGGGATACATCCTTAATATCTTAGGGCAGAGGGGCTCAGCCATGACTGAAGGCCAGATTCACTCGGGGAGCTTTAAAAGTCCCTCGTGCCCAGGACCCATTGCCCAGAGACTTGACTGTGACAGGGTAAGGTAACGACCTTTTCTTCCCTGCAAGTCACCTTTGCACTCAGCCCCTCCTGGACAGCAGGAGTCTCTCTCTTGTGTATGGTGACCTCTGACTCACAACAACCTTGAGAATTCAGCTTATCTGCGCTGGCCTGGGGCTTGAGTTTGGCTCAGTTCAGAGTGAAAGGGGCTGTGTTATATGGACAGTCAGGAAGGCTCCTTCCAGGTCGGCCTCCTATGACCTTGTGACTCCATCCTCCTGAAGAAATAGAATGGGGGAAACTGGTCTTCTAGGCTCTTAGACATTACCCTTCAACAGAAGGTTCTCTGTAGCTGAAAGGTTCTCAACTCAAAGTTTGGCCTTCTAGGAAATGACTTAGCGACCCAGGCATTCAATTCAAGCTGCTGCATGTGAAATCCGCTTAAAATGAGAGCAGGCTGCTGCTTCTGCATGCTTTGAACAACCCCAGGAGGTGACTCGACTGCTCTGACCTCATAGATTTGAGTCATTTTTATGATAATATCAGACAGAGGCTGTGCTGAGGAAGGGGCACCTTTTTCTAATTTGCAAAAAGTCGCCATGTGGCTAGTGGCCTTCTTCAGGGACGAAAAAGGAAGCCACAGGCCTGACACACAGTCCAGTATGCAGAACAGAGACCAGTGAGGACAGGGCACAACTGCCAGGACGAGGTGCCCAGATGCTGTGGCCGTCCTCCTCCTTCAGAGTGTGTTTGAAGGCCCACAAACACCACCACGTCTTTCGGGACAGCCCTCACCTCTCTGTGCCCCGGCACGGCAGGGCTGAGGAGAGGGGCCCCAGGAGCCTCTGGCCATTAGCAGCTTACGTGGCCTTGCAGTTCTCACTTGGATGGGAGAGGGGCATGTGTGCAGAGACAGAGAGGCAGCTCTGACTGTCATTCCTTTCTTTTTCTCCCCCTCTTTCCTCTCGACAGAACATTTTCTGTGCTGATGCTTTAGTGGTGAAGCCTTTTCAAAGACACCGACTTGATGCTGATCTCTAGGAAATTCTAGATACATTATTAACCAGATGTCCTGTGAGCCTTGTACAAGGACCAGTCATTCCGATTCATTATAAAAGAAACTGCAGGATGTGTGAGAAGAGCAGCGACCAAGGGACCCTGGGCCCCACATCACTGGCTGAGTGAGCTGTGTGGCCTCCAGCCCAGCACGTCCCCACTGGGAGCCTTGCCTTCCTTGTTCAGAAGGACGTGTTTAGGATGGTTTAGAATGGTGAAGAGGTGCTTTTCAAGATACATGCACAGGGGACATTTTATCTCTTTCCTCCACCACCCAGCGCTGGCTGCTCCTTACCCTGGGCACCATGGTGAGACAGCTAAGTCTCCTGTGTTCTCTGTGGCTGGTCTAGGTACCATCCTTGGCACCCCTATACCTGAGCCTGCCCTCATCTGACCCTCTCTTCTTCACCAGCCCCATCGCAAGTACACCCAGCTTTATCCTCCACATCAGGGGCTGAGGTGACAACGTGTCGGTAGGAGGAATCCTCGCAGGTGGTCTGCTGGAAAAGGAGCACTTCCAGGTAATAAGGATGCACCCAGACCCTTGCCCTTCAAGCCTTAGTGTTCTTGAGAGGAGGAGCAGCTGACAAAACCATGCACAGACTGGCCTTGCCTCAACCAGACTAAGCTCTTAGGTTTCTACCTCTTTATCACTAGGGTGCAAAGTATTATGCTGGAAAAGCTGTCTTGACTTTCCTTAAGGGTAGACTTGCTTATTTAAACATTTCCAGAAATGAGCAGGAACTCCCAAGTAACGAGATTAAAGCTACCAGAAGTTCTACACAAGTGGTTTTCAGGAACTGCAGAATGCGTGGATTGTTGAAATGTGAATTGGCAAAAGGCAAGGACAGCTTGTACTTTACATGAGACCTTCTGGGGCTGGGCTGCCACTGGAGGTGGGGGCCACATTTCTTAGTAACAGCAAAGGGCAGCGGGACTCGGGCGGCTGCAGAGACAGAGATGCCAGCAACGACCTGGTGCCTTGCAAGTTCTTAAGGGCAATTTAAAGAGGCTGCTTTCAGGCTCAAATTTGCACACAGTCGACTTCACATTTGCTCTGGCAATTTCAGCAACGATTCTCTGTGTGATTGATGGAGCTCCAACCGTGTGCCAGTGCTGTCTCAGAGGTGGTGCCGGACAAGAGCCCTGCTCCCAGGGCCCTGGAGGCTTACTGAGGAAGAGTCTTTCCCACCAGGAAGGGGCAAATACAAAGCTAGGCAGGGTGTGGCTGGAATCCTAAGCGAGTGAGGACAATAGAGCCTTATCCTTGAGTCCCAGAGCACTTTTGCCCTGTGGCTCTTGTGTAGGGTCTGAATCTTTGCAAGGTCTGAATCCAAGCAGAGATTCTCCCAAGCCCCTCAGATGACTGGCTGGGGGCTTATACTCTGCTCACGCTGCCCATCTTCTGGTTGGTAAGCTTGGGGTGTGTGTGTGTGTGTGTGTGTGTCCCCTCCTAGAGTTCTTTGAACGACAGCAAAGAAAAAAAAATCTATGTACTGGCATTCAGGTACATCCTGCACCCTCTTTATCCTCTCTATACAACCTGTCCAGGGCCTTAGCCACACGCCAGTTCTCCTGCCTGAACTCTGAGGACAGACCGCTTTATCCCGACTCCCACACGACACCATCTGCTCCCGTTGCTCCTCTTGACAAGCACACACAGCTCAGTTTTCCAACCTTTTTCCTGTTTCCCTAACTATTTAAATCCAACCAAATTAGACTTCTGATTCGACAGGATTGACCACATGCATTTAATTCAACTCCCGCTCTCTCATGAATACAAAAACTTGTAAACCCTCATAAGCACAGAGATCAAGAAAAGAGATTTCAACAAACTTTGCAAAGACAGAAAGTAAATGAAGGAGGAGTGGGCAACTTGGCAGCATGGGGACAGGTGCAACCTAACTTATATGCAGAGAGGAATACTGATGAGAAATGCACAGATGGAGGCTGGAAATCTCTGAGGACTCAAAGCTTGGAGGCCCCAGGTACCAGGAAAGGCAAGGATCAGGTGTTGGCAGGAAACAGCAGAACCGGATCAAAGTCTGAATATGAGACTCCCCAAGTCCTCTTCCCACTCCACATAGCCAGGAAACTATCCTTTGGTCTCCGCCCCCAGGCAAAAGATTCAGGGTTTATTTCTGGAGAAGCAGAATAACAGAAGCTCTGATCTGAGGACCCAGGCACTCAGGGAATGAGAGGAGAGAGTCAAAAACATGAGAACTGAGCAGCAACTAGCACACCCAGGTCCCGATCTTGGCTTCCAAGAACCATTCATGAAAAGGTACCAGGGCTCCTTAGATAACACTAGATTCCAGGGCTGGGGCAGAGAAAATACCAGAAAAGCCCAGAACAACTTCTCACGCCAGAAAGTCAAGAAGTGCTCAAAGAATAACGGGGACATTTTAGAAATACACAGAAGCCAGTTTGCAGGGGCTCCCACTGGGACGATTTGAGCATCAAAATAAATAATAGTAATGGATTATAACCCTTATAATAAAATAAAAATCTATGAGCCAATACATATATAAACAGATAAAATAAAAATAGATAGAGAAGGAAAGATGTTTATAACAGAAAGCCAACTAATAAACGTAGATGGGGTTTTTAAAAACCACTGTTTGCCCATCAGCACGATGATATTTCAGGCACGAATCATTAAGGAATGCTAAAATTTGTGAGTGAAGGTATTAGCAGAAACAGTATATTTACATAGTCTCATCTACCTCCTTTCAAGATACTTATTAACTACAAAGAGAAAAACAGTAACTTGGGGCCCGGGTGAGGTGGCTCATGCCTGTAATCCCAGCACTTCAGCCTGGGTGACAGAGCATGACTCTGTCTCAAAAAAATTAAAAAAAAGAAAGAAAAAACCCCAGTAACTTTATAGTAGTGAGGCCTGGAAACTACTAACTTAACCAGCTGGTCAATGTCAATGTCATGAAATCCCTGTGCCTCTTCATAAGCTGCACGAAGAGGGACACAGCACATTTCTGTGGTATTCCCTTAAAAAGTGCACACACTCAGCCGAGCGCGGTACCTCATGCCTGTAATCCCAGCACTTTGGGAGGCCCAGGCAGTGGATCGCCTGAGGTCAGGAGTTCAAGACCAGCCTGGCTAACGTGGTGAAACCCCGTCTCTACCAAAAATGCAAAAATTAGCCGGGCATAGTGGCATGTGCCTGTAATCCCAGCTACTCAGGAGGCTGAGGCATGAGAATCGCTTGAACTCGGGAGGTGGAGGCTGCAGTGAGCCGAGGTCACACCATTGCACTCCAGCCTGGGTAACAAGAGTGAAACTCCGTCTCAAAGAAAAAAAAAAAAAGCCCAAACTCAAGTATGAAGAAACATCAAACAAAATCAAATTGATGGACATTCTACACAATAACTGGCCTCCTTGTACCATTCAAAATGTCAAGGTCATAAAAGACAAAGAAAGATTGAGGAGATAAAGAGATACGACAACTAAAAGCAAAGTCTGATCTTGTATCAACTAAAAGCAAAGTCTGATCTTGTATAGGTTCTAAACCAAAACAAACAAACAAAGAAACAAAAAAAATACCAAAAACTTTTTCTTTAGCTATCATGAACATTACTGGGACAATTAACAAAATTTAAATGTCTACAGGTTATATAATATTATTCTATCAATGTTAATTTCCTGATTTGATAATTAGATTGTATTTATGGAAAAGAATGTCCCTTCTTTTAGGAAAATATGCTGAAGTGTAGGGATAAAGTGGCACTGTGTCTGCAACTTACTCTTCAAGGCATGAAGAAAATAATAAAATTACATAGGGAGAATAATAAAGCGAGTATGGTCAAACGTGAACACTTGGGGAATCCAGGTGAAGGCTATACAGAATTCTTTGTGTTATTTTTGCAACTTTCCTGTGAGTCTGAATTTTTGCAAAATAAGGAAAAGGAAAGCAGGATTCATTAATGAAGTAATCATCTGATTAAACATTTCAGTAAAATTCGGTATAACTATATTGAGAGGATGGGGTATAGGAGAACAAAATTCTTCTCTATCATAATAAGAAAATCAGCAGGAAATCGCTAAAATTGATATACTTAAAAAGAAGAGTATAATACTAGTATATTAGATATTAGAAATATTAGAGATCAGATATCTGTATTCAAAATATGGTGGTACCACCTGAAAAAAAAATAGTTAAAAAAAGCGAAGGTATGTAGTTGCTTTGAGGAATGGAACTGGTCGATTGAGGACGAAGGGGGCGGAAAGCCGCTGTTTTCTGTCATAGGCCTTTCAGTATCATTTAATTTTTGTAAGCTACAGACAGGTACTATTTTGATAAAAAATGGGTAGATGGTTCAAGTGTTTGGGGCCCACCTCCCCACGAAGGCATGAGGTCACCCCAGCCTACCTTTTCCCTTTTCTGAATCCCACCTGCACCTGTGGCCCTGCATTATACCACGTTGGAGATGAATGATCTATCAGAGCCACAAAACGTGCAAGGTGCAAGTGGCTACTGAGGTCATTTGCTCCAACAGTCACCTTAGCAATGAGGACACCATGCCACAGCAGTGCCCATCCCACCTGACGCTTCAGCACCTCACACGTAGGGGAACCCCAGCCCAGGCCATGGTGGCCACTCAACACAGAACTAGTGGCCAACAGCCCTGGGCCTCATGGAGCAACTGGGCCCCCATGAGAGCTTGGGAGCCTGGGCCCCGAATTTTCAGGGCTGGTGGCCACAGTGGTGCCGCACTTGTCTCAGCAGCCAAGGACCCACCATTTACCCTCCCTGGATCCCGGCCAGGCTGGCAGACCTCTGGGATCCAAAAGAGACACACTCCAGGAAACCCACAGAGAAAAGCAACCCCAAAGTCCCCAGGAGTAACGAAAACACTCCTTGAGGTTTTCACTCTGAAGAAAGAGCAGGGCCTAGACCGCTAGAGGCAGAGCTTCCTCCTGAACCCTTTGGGGGTGGGGTGCCAAAAGAAACAAAGAGGTCTTTGGAGAACACAAGACTACATCCAATGCTTCAATAATCAGAGCTCTTTCCTCCAGGAGCACCCCAAAAGTGGGCAAGGCGGGTGAAGGCTTGGATCCAGAAGGAGGGCAAGGCCAGCACTCCTATTTCACAGGAGGAAGGTGAGGCTTGGGGGCCGGAAATGATGGCCTGTCCCTTGTGCCCCCTGCTCAAAGTGAGACCACTGATGCTCGGAGGGACAGCGGTCTCACGGCAAGCAGGGGTCCAAGGGACAGGCCACCATTTCCTGTGGGGTTCCTGGAGTCCAGAATTGTTTTCTGGACACAACCACAGTATGTAGCCTTCCCAGGGTGTGTTTAGCTAGGCCTGCTACTCCCTTGTTGTTCTTACTTATGGTCGATGTAACATCAACTTCGGATTATTCCCTTTGTAGACAGAAGTTTCTGTTTGTTGCTTTATTCCCAGGGAGGCTTCCTCCTGCCACCCAGTGTGTGCTTCGGTGCCAGCGCCCACCGCTGCAGAGGCTCTGCACACAGGGAACAAACTCTTCTCCCTGTCAGCCTTTGCCCAGCACGCTGTGGATGGTTCATCTGCCACACACACAAAGCAGTGCACTGGAAGGAAAGATCTGGAACGCTGAGCCCAGGGCTTCACCCCATCTGGGCGGGTTGCGCCCACATCTCCACCCCAGGTGTTCACTTTGACAACCTGGAAACACGCAGCGTCACTGAGGACTGCTGAGGTTTCTAACTTTGGTGCAAAGGGAATAAGCCTTCCAGAAACCCTAATCCCCACTGGCTCACCCAGGGCTGTCAGGACCCAGGGGTCCTCTGAGGCATGACCAGTGACAGGAGCAGGCGCTGGAGTCTGGGGGACCATGCTGTCCTTGAATCACCCAACCCTTTGCAAATCCATGTCCTGGGTTGTCAAACAGGGCACAATTCTTTGTCCTTCATTTGAGCAAAATAATGGTAAAAAACAACCAAACAAAAATCTCAGCAGCAGATAGAAGGGGATAGGGGAAGGTGACACCAATGACTCCCTGAACTACCCAGAAGTAGTGAAAAGCCAGTGACCTGCAAGTAGGTCCTACAGCAGTGGTTCTCAAATTGTTGCACGCATCAATATCATGGAGGGCTTACTAAAATGCAGGCCACTGGGCCCCTCTCCCAGAGTTTCTGGTTCACTGGGGTGAAGAAGGAACCCAATACTTTGCAGTTCTAGCAAGTCCCCAGGTGATACTACTGCTGCTGATCAGGGGCCACACTTTGAGAACCCGTGCAAAGAGCTGCAGAGGTGAGTAAGACACGCTTTTGGCTCCTGGGATCATATGTGTTTCAGAGACGCGTGCATGTGTGGGAGAGGCATGCATGTGTACCAGTGATGTGGAGGGGCAGCTGTGCTCTAGGAATATATTAAGTGCTGGAGGAGCCAGGTGAATTAATAAACTGTAAGGCATGGGAAAAGTCCCTTATCAGGGAGGGCTTCACAGAGGAGGTGACCTCTAAGCAGAATCGTTGAAGAACAGGTGTGGGGCCGGGCATGGTGACTCACACCTGTAATCCCAGCACTTTGGGAGGCCAAGGCGGGTAGATCACCTGAGGTCAGGAGTTCGAGACCAGCCTGGCCAATATGGTGAACCCTCATCTCTACTAAAGACACAAAAATTAGCCTGGTGTGGTGGCACACGCCTGTAATCCTAGCTACTTGGGAAGCTGAGGTAGGAGAATCGCTTGAACCTGGGAGGCAGAGGTTGCAGTGAGCCGAGATTATGCCATTGTACTCCAGCCTGGGTAACAAGAGCGAAACACCATCACAAACAAACAAACAAAACAGGTGTGGGGCAGGCAGGCAGGTGGATGAGGTGGGAAGGATACTGAAGGCAACCGGTGCTGCTGGATCAGGGGCTTGGCAATCAGTCACTAAGGTGAGAGCACAGACAGACTTGGAGTCACAGGAGAGAAGCCAGGGGGACCAGCAGGCCCTGGGCTAAAGGAAAGTCCAGGGGTTTCCATAAGCCCTGAGAATCAGTGAAGGCTTTTTAAGCGGGGCAATGAGAAGTTTGGTAACTCTTTTGCCTTTCTGGGTCTCTCAGTTTCCTTGTCTGTGTAATGGGGTTTTTGGTGGAAGTTCTGGGTCTTTTCCAGCCCTGGCATGCTATCAGTCAACGGGGAAAGGAGGGAAAGAGTGGTAGCATCCTGGAGACAGCTCCTTGCAAAGGACAGGGACCCAATGGCCACTCGCACACTTGGTCTGTTCGGCCATGAGCTGGATCAGGATCTCCAGATCCCTGGCCCAGACTGGGAAGTGTAGGCAAGCAACTGGCGGTGTCACACACACTGTGAATCTCTCCTGGGCCTGACCCGCCAGCCCCCCTGGCTATGCAGAGCAGAGGGGCCTGGGACTGTGCAGCAGCTCACAATGGAAGGAAGAGGGTGTAGGAGGGAGGTCCCTGGGCTGACCCTGGTATTGTTCTTGGGCCAGAAGAAAGCTTCCTCCTGCCTGGCTGCTGCAATGCTGGAAAAACGCCATCCAGCCAGTGAGAGTCAGTGTGTCCTGGGGGGGCCGCCTGCCGGTGGGCCAGCCTGGGAGCCCAGGCCCATTCACAAATGCCTGCCGGAGAGCACGTAGCCCTGTCCGTCCCCGCCCCTCCGCCACCACTGCTCCCAGTGACAGAAGCTGGGGTAAACTAAAATAACTGGGCTTCTCCGCCCCTAAACTCACCGCTGCCAGGAAGGAGAATGAGACCAGAAATGGCACATTGGCTAATAAAGGAATAATGGATGCTTCACACCCTTGGCGACACCTTCCTTTTCCCCCTAGCCCCGGCGGCTCCTTCCACAAAGGACAGAGGAGGGAAGATGCTGGACCGTCAAGCAATCTCAATCAACCAGGCCTGGCCCAAGTCATCAAGGGCATCACCAAATTGGCTCAGGGAGTGGGAGGATTAAATCAGCCCCTGGAAGCTGCTGAAGGACAGGGACGGCAAGGCTGCAGGCCGTGTGGCCCCATTCATCAAAGTGGGTGGATGTGTGCAGGGTGGGTGGGCCTGCCTCTGGGCATCCGTTGACAGGACCACTCAGGCCAGCCCGGGGTCTGCTCACTGTGTACTGGGCACCCCTGCTGGCCTCTTCTCAACCCTGAGCTCATTCCTCCAGCAGGGCTGGGCCAGCAGCTCTTTGTCTGTGTGATGGCCTTGGCCCAGCTGAGACCTTGAAGGAGGCTGTCCTCAATCTGGCCTTACTTGAGCCTACTGTCCTGGCTCCCTGTCCTTTGCTGGCCTCAAGGCCCTACTCCCTGAATGATTAAGCCCTCTGGTGCTCAGCAAGGGATTGTGGGTATGGTCTGGCCCAAAGTAGGGCATGGACAGATGACCTCTCCACTGGGGACGAGTCCTACTTTTAAAGGGCTCTAGCCTTTGTCCCTAACAAATAACAAAACTTCTTCCCTGGCCCCCGGAGGGAGATCCTGGGAACTCCCTCTTGGTCTCCAGGAGGAGGGCATAGGCTCAGTCAGGCCCTGTCCCTCGGCTTCTGAATCCTCCTTCCATCCTGCATTTCCTTGCTGGAGAGCATTCGGCTGAGTCCCTATTTGGTCAGGTCCCAAGGCCTCCAAGGCCACCCCCAAATGCTCTCCCTACTTACAGTCTCCCCTCTTGAGGACTCCTGGACTCCCTGACTCTCAACAGCCTCCTTTTCTCCTGACCATACTTCTCTTTCTCCCCATAGGTCTCCCTCCCCTCCCGGGCCACCTCCCAAGGCCCAGTTCCAGGTCTACCTCCTCCAGGAGGCACGAATGCAAGGAGAGGCATAAAAAAGGGGAAAACCTCAAAACTGGCCTAGAATCAAGACCCTCAAAACACCAAGAAACCTCTGTGGGCTGATGTGGTTTGATTTATCCAGAAGAGTTTCATGCAGGAGGTGAGACTGGAACAGGGCCATGAAAGAGGGGGATGATTGGAGCAAGAAAGGGGGAAGGACAGAAGAGGAAAGAGAAATGGGTGAGCCGAAGACTCCCCCAACAGTCTTTTCTGTCTAAGGTCAAGGGCAGGAAGACAGTCACCCTTTAGGTCTCACGCAGTCTCAGGAGGAGCTGGGGAAAGCCAACAGAGTCCCTGCCCTCCATCTTCCACCCCCCAAGAAACCCACAGAAGGAAACTGTTGGACCATCTCCAAGCACAGTTCTTATCTGCCAAGCTTGCCAGTTCTCTGCCTGCTTCCAGATGTGACTGCCACTTCCTGAGGCCACGTCTCATGCAGAGTGCAGGAGACACTCATGCAAACACATCTGCAGAGCGTTCTTCCAGTTCAAAAATCCCCGTCATTATACGAACTGGCTTATTATATTTTGACTCTTAGCACAGCTTTGCCACATAAGTGGAACAGGTATATGACCCCCAACTTTACAGCGGAAGAAACGAAAGCTGGAAGAGAATTGTTTTGGGTGAATGACACAATGTTCTGTGTGCGAAGCAGAAGGGCTCTTGGATGACTAGTGAGTGAGCTTTAGGATTTCTGCCACCTGTTTTAACTCTCAGCGGTTTCTTTTTTTTTTTTTTTTTTTCCTGTTTATATTCTAGATCAGTGTTTAGCAAACTTTTTCTGTAAAAAGCCAGATAGTAAATATTTTAGGCTTTGCTGGCGATAGGGTCCATGCGGCAAGCGGCTGCAGCACAAATGTAGCCACAGAGGGGAACCCGATGAATGAGTGTGGCTGTGTTCTGATAAAACTTTATTTGCAAAAACAGGCTGGAGAGCTGGACTTGGTCGTGGACCAGTTTGCCAATCCCTAAAATCCTAGCCGTGGCCTGGATCATTGAAGTGGTCCTACAGGGTAGGCAGACTTGCCCAGGCCCCTTGAAGCCTGCCCCACCCAGCCCTGAAAGTACTCGCTGCCCACAGTCCCAGCTCCCTGCCTTCCGCCCCGCATGGAATGAGCAGCAGGAGGCTGGTGTGGAAACCCCGTCTAGATGCAGCCAGTGGCCTCTTCCCGAGGAACTTTCCCAGCTGTCACCAACAAAAGTCTTCACCTCCAGAATAATCAGTTCTTTTTAAAAAAAAGACTCACAAATAACAAAAAATAAAAATAGGCTCGCCTCACAGAGCATGCTGCCCCTTCCCAGTGGACCTGCTACCTGGAGGCCTCAGACAGGAAGCCACGGATTGGAGAACTTCTGGCCCCATTTATTGTATGGGCGCCTATTTTTGTCCTGAGGGAGGAAGCACTTGAGGGTGGGGAGGTGGCTGGGGAGGGAAAGGGGCTCTCGTTTGTAAGCCCCTCTCCTTGATGGCTGCTATAGCGTCTTGGGCCAGCAGGGACTGGGGAGGCCACCACAAACCTGTCTGATTTAAAAAGAAGAAAAAAATATTTCTTTCTCTTTCAAAGCTGTCAGTAGAGGCTTTTCTCTTTTTTTCTTTCCATTTTTATTGCCTTCAGCAGTAGAGAGAAAAACAGAGATATCCACTTTCTTGTTCTTGCTTATTAAGGAAATGACATTCACCCCTAACTTGCCGTACGTGACTACCGTCTCCTGGAATCAGAAAATGTTTTTCCAGCACCTCTTCCTCCTCATCGTCCCTCCTTAGAAAGAGGTACCAGAGGAGTCAGGCTGTCTGGATTCCAATCCCTTCTCTCCCAACTGTGTGATTTGAGGCAAGGTATTTGAGCTCAGTTCTCCAATCTGTGAAGTAATAATAGAATAAACATTTTCCAGGGTACTTGTGAGACTTCCGAGATGGTATACGCAGCCTGCAGCTCAGTCAGCGCTCAAGTCATGGTAGCCTCTGTGGTGGAGGCACAAGTTCTGGACTAAGGTGCTGGGTGGGGGTCCCTCTGGGGCAGGAGCAAGTCACTCAACCCATATTTAATGAGCCCCTGGATGTGCCCCAGGGGAACGTACACTCCACTGGGAGAATACAGACGCAAAAGAAATAAAGTGAACATGCGACAGGCACTGCGGGGAAGAATCGAGTGATGATTCTCGAGTGACAACGGGGATAGGGAGTGTTCACGAACCTTTACTGAGAAGATTACATCCGATCAAAGACATTGGTCTGTAAAGTGAGGTCAATAACAGTATGTGCTCCATGGAACAACGTAAGGGTAAGATTAGAAAAAGCAAGGACCTCCTCATTTCCTGGAACATGGAAAGCACTCTGTGAATGTTCGCTAGTGTTACTGCTGGTGCGTTATGCTCCTTGTTGGATTTTCACTAAGGGGACATTTGGAGAATACCACATCCCTGCCCATGGGACAGGTACCAGCCCCTGTACTTAAACTCAGTCCATCATGGCTATAAGACAATGCCTGGGACACAGAGAGATGCCTGATCCGTACTGGAGGCCTGAGTGAATAAGGTCAGACCTCACCTCCGTGGGACCACGGGGTGACATGGAGCAACACTTGTTGCGGTGCACAGGGCCTGGGGAGGCGAGGTGGGGCATGGTTTTCAGGACTCTGTTCCTGGGTGTCTTGTGGCACTTTAATAATCCTCATGCCTGTGAGTTAGCATGTCCTAGAAGTTTCCAGAAGACTTGGCAACAGCTAACACAGCCATAGGGAACAATAAAGTCACTCCTTCCCATCTGGAGGGCTGGGAACCTGGTTATAGCAGCGGCTTCAACCCCAGCGTGGGGCAGCCCCAGCCACGGCCCCAGCCCCCGGCCCAAGACCCCTGTTACCAAACAGCAGCAGCGCCACCTGCTGGGGAAGCCAGGCCATTCCTTATCAGCCACCATTTTCACTCCTCCAGGAGTGAGGGACACCTGGGTGTCATTTCATGGGGCCGTGATTTTCATTTTGAAAGCTCATTTGTCCCTCGAATTCTTTAGAGAGCTGCGGGGGAGGGGGGGATTTCTCCGTTATCATCTGGGGCCAAGCAGAGGAACAAGGTATTAATCCTTTTGACCCCAACTCTCACTGTCCCTTCCTTTAGCCGTCTTCCGTGTGAAGGCTGGACTTGGACACAGGCTCAGGAGGCCAGAAAGCCACTTTCCTTCCCCTAGGTCTTCTGGGGACCCTCAGTGGGCACTGCTTTGAGCAAATCCCTAAGGCCAGAAATCCCACTTGACCAGGTGGCGTCCACTGTTCAGTGTGGGCACTAAGCCCCCTTCCCAGCAAAGGGCTCCCGAGTCACACGCTCTGGAGAGGCCAGCAATGTGGGGGCAGGGGAGCCGGCTCTGCTAGGTCGGAGCCATCTAATGACTAATGGCCAACAGACACAGGATTTGGTTTCGAAATTTCCTAACAGAAAGGCAAAAAGAGAAGTCAGTGGGCTATGTAGTTCCTATTGTCAGACCAAAGATGCAGACATAATGTTTGTCTGGGAGAATTCAAGAATAATGACCAAAATATGTCCTGATAGAAAGCCCTGGGCAGGACACTGGTTAATTCAACAGTGTCTTTCAATGGGGTATTGTATATGACACAAAAGCACCAGGCCAGTGTGTGGGATAAGGAGGTGGCATTTCCGCAATGCCAAAGGCCCTGTGCCCAGGAACCTGAGGAAATCTAATGCTCACCTACAGGCCATCTAGGGCGCAGGGACAACATGCCCGTTAGACTGTCTTTCTCACGCTGGTCGTGCCGAGTTCACACACATGGAGAAATTGCTCCCTAAGTCACACTTCAGGGTAAAGGGGTCCTGGGGGAGGAGGTGCCAGGGGGTGGTCTCAGACCAGAGATGAGGTGAAGGATATGCAATTCGGATTTCACCCTTCACCCCTTGCCTTCACACGGAACTTGGTCAAGTTAACTCGGAACTTAATCAAGTTAACTCAGAACTTAGTCAAGTTAATTCAGAACTTAGTAAGTTAACTTGGCTTAGTCTATGGATTACAGATTATGCAGCTCCATCTCCCCACCTAGCCAGCCCCCATCCTTCCAAGGGGGGAAGCCAACACTTTGTAACTCCCCCAGCCCCACCCCAGTGGGTGTCCCCCTGCAGCCCCGCGCCGCTGCCCTCTTGGAAGCAGTGTGTTCCCAGGGGTCCAAGGGGAGGGCGGGCCCTCTGGAGGAATGTCATGCCTTGGCCAAGCAGGGGACACGTGGCCCAACAGGAGCTTCCCTACACCTTAGTGTGGCTACCTCTTGCACCTCCCCATCTTCTCCCTTGCTGCAGGGACGAAGGGCCTGGGCATTGAGTGGGGTCATTTTCAGGACAGTGTGCATGTGCTGACCAGGGGGCATGGTCGGTGAAGACGCCTTTGGCTGCTGGCGCTGGGACCAGGGGACTTCCCACAGCAAGCGCCAGGCTGTAGCCTGCAGAGTGGTGCGCTGGTGCCCTCTAGTGGGAGCACACTGCCATACAGCCACCTATCCTGGCGAGGCCTCAACTCCAGCAGTCCGCAACACTGGGGCCACACTCAGAGCAGGACTGTTAATCATGGGGCTGGGCTGTCCACATCACTGCCAGAGTGGTAGCCTGGCCAATACCTCTACTCCTGTGATACAGATGCCAAAAATGCCACCAGGACACCAGACTTGTGGATGGCATTTGGGGTTCCCTAGAACCACAGTCTGAGTTCAAGTGTGTGTCTCAGTGTCTGCCCTGCCCTATGGCTTCAACACTCAGAACCATGATTGAACCCTGAATCCATGGCCCTGTACTCAGAGCCTGCTGCTGTTCCCCACCTCCCGCCTCCCCCGCCACCACCTCCCCACCACCCCATCATTGGAGAGCAATGCCAGTCTCAACTCGCCTGAGGCTGCCATGGTGTGGAATGTCATGCCTTGGAGTGGATGGCATAAAACCTGGCTATTGGCTAGCTCCTATCCCAGTGTACCTGCTCCTCTCCCTCCAGCCACCAGTGTGGGAAGGAAGACCTTGGAGCCAGTTAACACCACCAATAGACCCTTACTAAACTAGCTCACTAAATGCCTTTTCAGAGTGTAGAACTATTCCTGACAGCAGGAGTTCACAGAGGTACAGGGTGAGCCCTGGACACAGACACCTACTGTCTACCCTGTTACCCCACATCCTTGGTGGGGCTCCAAGGGCCTGAGTCCAGCAGTCCCAGAGATGAAGTTCCCTGAGGTCAGCACTGCGGTGAGACTCACCCCTGGATTCATTGCCAGCTGTGGAAACATGGCCAGATGGGGTCACCAGGAATAGGGGCCTTGGCTTTGGCTGGAGAGGAGCTTAGCCAGACACCTAAGTGTCAGCATCTGACCCCCAGTGGAGGCATCACCTGCTAAGACTACTCACTGTGGCATGCGCTCCCTGTGTGACCCACTGAGAGATAAGCTAGGGCTCCCAGGAGATCAACAGCATTCAGTGTGGGGGCCAGTGGGGCCCTCTGCTTTGTACTCAGCCACACATTCACGCCCCAGACCGGAGGAGCTGCAGCAGCACAGGGGAGGAAGGTGGGGTATGCTGGGAGAGGACCCAGACTTCGCCCTACAGGGACTGTGACCTGGGCAAGGCACCAGCACCTGCTCAGGCATTTACGGCTTTGAATGCAGTGTGGTAATCTGTGCATGTCTTATTTCCTCTACTAGGCTGTACCTCTCTTGGGGAACTGTATCTTATGCAATCAATTCTCTCTCTCTAAAAGGCTAGGGCAGAGCACTTGTCCATGAAGATGAGTTACGTGAGCAAGTGAAGGAAAGAGGAAGATTTGGCAGAGTCGCTTGCAGCTCACAGAACAGCCGTGTGCTCCCTTTCTTCCCGCTCCCCTGCAGGAGTGTCAGCCCTTGCAGTTCGGGCGGGGGCATGTGACTAGTTCTGTCCAATGGGCTCTGAGTGGAGCTGATATTTCTGGGCCAAAGCATTTAAGACCTAGAGCAGGGATGTCCAATCTTTTGGCTTCCCTGGGCCACACCGAAAGAATTGTCTTGGGCTGCACATAAAATACACTAATGATAGCTGATGAGCTAAAACAAAAAATTGTAAAATACCTCATGTTTTAAGAAAGTTTACAAATTTGTTTTGGGCCATATTCAAAGCCATCCTGGGCCATATGTTGGCCAAGCTTGACCTAGAACATGACCCTCCAGCTCTCTTTGCCCCTGCCAGGGCTGCCTGGATACCATGGATTAAGACGGCACGGCCATAGAACACAATCCACCTGGACCCTGGAGTCCCCAGGGAGCTGCCCTGGAGGCCAGCTTGGCCCTCCGCAGAATTTCAGAAAATTAGAATAAAATTCTGTGTGTGATGCCACTGAGATGTGGGGGTTTGTCTGGTATTATACCATGGCCTATAGTGTCCTAATAGAGGAGACAATGGAAAAATCCTATTCTCTTTAAAAAAAAAAAAAAAATGTGTCTCAGAAATCACACCAAGAAGAGCAAAACCAGCTTCATGCTGAATTTCTGCTGGGAAGCGGTGGGAGAAACAGAGGCAGAGGGATGACTGAGTGTCAAGACAGACACAAATCCTGCCTTTCTTGTACACTCTAGACAACACAACAGCGCATCTAGAAAGGAGGTTATTCAGCAGCATTCACTCTAGAGCACCTGGTGCTGGGGTTAGGAGGCTGAAGGAAACGGCCCAGCCCTCAGGCAGCCCAGAGTCCAGGAAGGGAGTCTGGCAGTTACATAAGCAGGTGTGATGTGATGGGAGCCACGCCACAGGGATGGGGGCAGGGGCTCCGGGGAAATGGCAGATGGACGCTGGACTCTGTCCTATGCATCTGAGAGGGTATCAGGGGAGGTGTCCTGAGTCAGGAAAAGGACAGGCAGAGAATGGATGAGTGTGATTTTAGGCAGAGGGAACCTCCGGCCCATGAGAAAGCAAGGAGAGACGGAAGAACAGAACAGATCGGGAGAGGGACTGACAGGGCCACAGGATGGCAGGGGGAGCCCAGGACAGAGGCCGGGCAAGGGTGCTGAGAACATCACAAAGCCTCCTGCCTGCTAAAGAGTCCGAACAGGGACAGAAGGGGCCGGAGACGGGGGTCTGGGCCTCTGTGGGTTGAGAAGATGCTGGGTACACAGCTGGTAGGATCTTTATGCCCCTTCTTCTCGGGTGCAGAAGTGGAGGGCAGGTAGGCAATGGGCTTTAGGCCAACCTCCCTTTGTCACCCTCTTTCCTTCTTGCCTCCAGGTGGGGAGGGGAGGTCAACCCTGATTTTTGTCTAAGAAAGTCTCTAGGAAGCCCGCCTATCTCTGTACAGGCTCAAGACTCTCATAGGAGGGCTGGAGGTCCCCAGGCTAGAGGTCGGCTTTCCCTCCCACGTGGGGCCTTCAGCTGGATGCACAATATCTCCGAGGCGAATGTGGAAGTAGGAGGATGTTTTTGGTGGTCACTATGCCTGCCCCTCTCCAGTGACTGCCATTCAGTGGTAGAGGCCAGGAGTCCTAAATATCCCACATTGCACTGGACACATCCATACTATTAGGTGTTGCCCCCACCACATATGCTAATAGCTAGGCCAGCTGACCCTCAGGACCCAAGGCCAGACGAGTGAACCAGCCAGCCCTATTTATGAGGGGCTTTGAAGAACACTAGGAACAGAAAAGTCATCCCATTGTGCTCCCATGGGACCACAAATTCCTCAAACACCAGAGGTCTGTGTTTGGTGATCAAGAAGCCATCTACCTTGTCCTAAGGGTACCCATGTGAACTGCAGATACCCCAAGGAATGGTCAAGCCAGGAGCATTATCAGCCAGGACTTTTATGTTTTCAACTCTTGCTGATAATTGGAATTTCCTACAATGCTTTAAAAACGCAGATTCTAGCCGGACACAGTGGCTTATGCCTGTAATCCCAACACTTTGGGAGGCCGAGGTGGGCAGATCACTTGAGGTCAGGAGTTCAAGACTAGCCTGGCTAAGATGTTGAAACCCCATCTCTACTAAAAATACAAAAATTAGCTGGGCGTGGTGGTGGGCACCTGTGGCCCAGCTACTTGGGAGGCCGAAGCATGAGAATCGCTTGTACCTGGGAGGTGGAGGTTGCAATGATCCAAGATGTGCCACTGTACTCCAGCCTGGGTGCCGGAGACAGACGCTGTCTCAAAAAAAAAAAAAAAAAAAAAAAAAAGAAAGAAAGAAAAAAAGAAAAGAAAGAAATGCAGATTCTTGGGTGTGATTCCATGAGTGTGGTCTCCAGACTCCAGGAGCCCCCCATGATTCCTGCCTTCAGGGATTCACACCTCTGTGTAGGCCCTTCCCATATTGTACCAGGGTTGGTCTGTGCAAATGAAATTCAGTAAATGGCAGCGTGAAGCTCTATCACTTCTGAGATGAGGCTATAAACGAGTGTGACTTCTGCGATGGAATCTTCTCTCTCTCTCTCTCTCCCCATCACCACTTGCTTTGGGGAAAGCCAGCTGCCATATTCTGAGGGCACTCAAGCAGCTTATACAGAAGATCTGGTGTCAAGGAAGCTAGGGAGGAACCCAGGCCTCCTGTCCCCAGCCAGGGAGGAACTGAGGCCTCCTGCCCTCAGACACAGGAGGGGGTCTTCCAGCCCAGGTGTGCCTTCTGATGGGTGGCATCCCTGGTCATCAGCTTGACTGCAAACTCATGAGAGACCTTGAGCCTGATCCACCAGCTAAGCTGCTCCCAGAAAGTGTGTATAACTGTTGTTTTAAGCTGTGAAGTTTTGTACAATTTGTTACACAACAGTAAATGAGGAATACAGTGGGCAGACAGTGTAGATTTCAGTGCTTCCCCAGCAGTTCCGATGTGCAGCTGAGCTCCAGCACCGTGGCCAGCAGATTCATCTGCTGATAGTTTACTGAGGGCAAAGCACGTCCAAAGTGTGTGTCATGGAAACGTGTGGTGTGTGTATGTGTGCTGTGTGTATATAGGTGTATATGTGTGTGACGTATGTGTGTGCATATGTGTGGCATATGTATGTGTGCATAGGATGTGAGGGGATGTGTGTGAAGTGTATATGTGTGTGCATGTACATGTGTGGTGTGTGGTATGTGCAGTGTGTATGTGTACATGTGTGGTATGTAATGTGGATGTTTGATGTGTGTGGTATGTGTACGTGTGTACGTGTGTGATAGATGATGTGTAATGAGTGTGTGTGTGTGCACACGAATAGCAAAGCCCTTCTGCTCCAGCCTGACGGTGGAGACGGTGGGTGAAGGCCTCCACTACCAGCCACTCCGAAGAGCTTAGCATAACATGTGGGCCCTGGAGAGCCCAGAATTCTCACTGATTTACCACTCCTTGAAAAAAAAACAACAAAAAAGAAAACTCTAGAATGTGAAACCTCAGAGGGACCTTAGTCTGATGATGTTCAAAATTTGTTTAGCAGTAGAATTGTTTCTCCACATGAAATCATGTTAGTATCCTGATTTAGAGGCACTGGCCAAACAGTTCTAGGTGGGCCCAAGTGGGGGCCCCTGGAGCTTGCTGCTTCCACCTCCCCACTTCCCCCAGCAGCACCCAGGGGCACCCCAGGAGAACCTTGAGGGCTTCACAGATTGCAGACCTCTGATCTAATACAACTGTGTCATTACGCTGATGAGTAAACTGAGGCCCACAGAGGTGACATCACACGCACAGCTCCGGCAAATGTCTAGAAGTGGATTCTTCTGACCTCTAGTCCAATCTGTCTCCACTGCCTAGAAGGCCGCACAGGAGAAGAATCAACCAGGGCCTTGGTAACCCATGAGCCACGGTTCATCATCCGAGCTTCTGACCAGCAGAAATGCCCTCTTCACCAAGAAACACCTCACCTGGGGGTAGGGGCAGGAAATCACCCCCTCCTTCCTCTTCTTAACAGAGCAGGCCCCCCATAGCCTGGTCCACCCTCAGAAGGTGGGGCTTGACTGGCAGTGTGGAGTCCTGGGAAAAACTACAGCAGAGGCCAGCACAGCACCCACTGTGCACGGGGCGCCACCCTCAGCCCTCGAGTGAATGAATGTGCTTGATCTTTCCAGCCCCCTATAAAGTAGATATGGTTATTTCCTTCATCTTACAGAGGAGGAAACTGAGGCAGAGTGAGAATAAGTAACTAGCCCAAGACTCCTGAGCTAGTCAGTGGCAGGACTGGGATTCCATGGGGTCCATGCGTGGGTCCAGACACCAAGCCCTTGACCGCCAACCTCCCACCCAGCCAGTAGCCCAGCTCTCCTTTCTCTTCTGAGCAGGAACCAAAGGTCCTCCATTTTGTACCCTAGAGGAATGAGGAAACAGTCACCAAGCAACACTAAATGTCAGGCCTGCTACTTTTCCAGCCATGACTCCCAAGCTTCTGGCTCAAAGGGCACCAAGTGGTCAACACCCTACCTAATGCAGGGGGCATCTGGTTTCTCACCTAGATCGGGGTCTCTCAAATGTACTTCTTCTATCAATGATGAATGCTCTTGGCATTTAGAAATGGAGTGATGAGGTGGTCACTTCCTAGTACCTTACCCTTTTTTTCTCTTGCGTCAAGGCTGGCTTTCCATTAGCAGTGATAATTTAATACAGATCCAGCCCAGAGGGTGTTTCACGAGCTGATACACTGCCTGTGACTTATACATCACAGCCTCGGCCCTACTGATTGATTCTTTTTCCTGTCAAATTTATAGGAAAGTGCAAGAACTGTACAAAGAACATCCACATCCTCCTCAACTGTTAACACCTCCCCATGTTTGCCCTCTCTCTCCCTCTGTGTCTACATACCATTATCATCAATCTCTTTAAAAACCATTTGAGAAGACATTGCAGACACCAGGCCCATATCCCTCAAACATCATAGTGCATATTTCTCAAAGTCAAGCACACTCGCCCACATGACCATCACACTGCCTCCAAGTCGGGAAACTGACGTTGAAGCAACACTGTCCCACCCACAGACCCAATCGCATTCCCCAACTGTACCAACAAGGTCAGGATTTCCTTCTGGTCCAGGATTTCAGCAAGGAACACATGTTGTATTTAGTCATTTGCCTCTTCAGTCTCCTACAATCTGGAAGACTTCCTCAGTCTTTCCCTGTCTTCTGTGTCCAGGCAGTTATAGAGAGTGGTCCTTACACTACTTTCCAAACAACCAGACTCAAGTTGTGCTTTCTTGGAAAGAAATGATGTTGCGTTTTCTGTATGGCACATCAGGGGGACATAGTGTCCACCCATCCCATCACTAATGATGTTCTCTTGATCACCTGTTCACGTTGGGGCCTGCCAGGTTTCTCCACAATAAAGTCATCATATTTCTCTTTGTAATGAGGTGACCTCTATGTGTGCCCCAGTTCATTTCCCAGAAAGTTTCCAGTCTGCAACACAGGGAGGGCAGTCCAGGGCCCGGTCATCTCAATGAGCTAAGACGACAGGGTTCAAAATCCATGGAGTCCAAGACAATTTGATTTGCAAGACAGAGTACTAGAGAGGAGAGACCAACATACAGAGATAAATCCAGAAATCTTAGCCTCTCAAGTCTTTGGCTGAGTATTAATTTGTCCACGTGTAAGGAAACTTTCGAGGCAAGGAATAGATAGAACAATCCACTGAGGTCACACAGGGCTGAAAATAAGTTGGTGTTTCTCCAGCCAGGGGGGAAACACCTTCTAATACACAGAGCATTGGATGGCAATCTCAGAAGGGTATTTATTCAGCAGTGGAGCAAAATTTGTCCTACACTAAAGTCTTCCTACCCTAACAAAGCTTAAAAGCAAGTCTTGAAAGGATCAAACTGTTTTTATGTAACTTAACTGTGATCCAGAACAAAACCCAAAATATTTAAAGGGATAAAAAAAAAATTAGCACCCAGTAATGTAAAGGTTCTAACATCTGACATTTAACATCAAATTACCAAGCATGTAAAAAAAGGTATGGCCCATAACCAACAGACAAATCAATGAATAGAAATAGACTCAGAGATTATATGGATGAGAGAAGTAGTAGAGAAGGCCTTAAAACAGCTATTGGGAATAGGTTCTATATACTCCAGAAGAGAAAGCATGAGGAAGGGAAGATATACATATACATTTTTTAAAAAGCCCACAATGACCTTCTGGAGATAAAAACTATAATATGTGAAATGAAAAATATACTGAATGGGATTATCAGTAGATTTCACACTGGAATAAAAGATTAGTGAACTTGAAGACATAGCAATAAAAACTATCCAAAATGAAACACAGAGAGTAAAGAAAGACTTTTAAAAACCAAGCAGAGCTTTGGTGAGCTATGGGAAAAGATGAAGAAGCATAGAATACATATAATTGGAACCCCAGGGTTGAGGGAAAATGGAAGGAATAGTGGCTGAAAATTTTCCAAATTTGATGAAACTATAAACCTACAGATCCAAGAAACTCAATAAATCCCAAGTGGGAGAAACATGAAGAAAACCACCACAGCAAGGCACATCATAATCAAATAGTTGAGGTCTTAACTGTATGCTTATTGTCTCTCATTGATAGGCCCAAGGCATGAACAGAGAAGAAACAAAATGGCAAAGCCACCAGGAAGAGATGAATGGATATAGGTAAAATAGCAAGAGAAGAATCAGGAGAGAAGGGAAGGGTGGCACAGTGGAGTGTGGTGGCAGGTCATGGTCACTGGCAGTGGCAGGATCAGTCACTGTGGAGGGTCCACTGCTTTTACACCCCTGCAGCAGGCCCAGTCTCATTCCTGAGAGCAGCTAGACTCCTGCTGTTTCCACCAAATGTCCAGCACTATAAGCATCTAGAGACCTGGATTCACTGAGTGAATCCTCTTTGTCCTGGAACCTGGCCCTGATTCCAGGAAAGAAGCCCAATCAATAAAAAAAGAGCAAGCATAGCAGACACCTGGAGGCCAGCAGGGCAAGTCCACTGTTCAAAAGTCTAAAGACAGCCCCAGCCACATAAGAATCTCTTCCAGGCATGCCAGTCCCACCTGAACACACCACAGGACACTTCACCTGCAGAGAGGCTTCAGGCCGAGGGACAAAAACTTCCAAGTTCACTGAGTTGCCAGGGCATGGTCTATTTCATCTCGAGGGCACATCAGGCCTGCCACCAGGGCCTGCAGCATCACCGAGTAGGCTGTCACACACACTATCACAATGGGATACCCTGGAGAATGGCAGGTAGCCAGCCCTGCCTACCTATTACTACCATACAGGCGGTTACACCCCTTGCTGGAACAAGGGGCCAGAAGGAGTGCTTCGGTTAGGTCCTGTCCAGGAAGAGGATCAAGACTCCAGGGGTGGGATCAAGACTCCAGGGGTGGGTGGGCTGTTAGAGAACATGCCCCTCTACCTACCTGCCAGGCTGGAAGGACCTTCTCGATGTCATTCAGGTTGATGCCATCCCCATCTTCCAGCTTCCCTTTGCCACACCTAGACCAGAAAAGACAGAAAGGCATTGGAAAGATGGCTCATTCCTGCCTCCTGTCCCATCCGGCCAGCAGGAGAGGAGGAACAGTCAGCAGATACCTGGTGCTGCCCACCCTCAAGCCCTGCAGAATCAGCTGTCCCACCTAGAGGAAACAGCCCTAGAGATGGTGGCCAGGGGTAGGGGTGGGGGCTCCTCCCCTAGTGCAACAACCAACCTAGAGGGAGGTGGGAGAGGAACCAGAGTTCCCCTTGATCCTTCCAGGCAGAGAAGCTAAGCTCCTTACTCATCACAACACCTGTCAAAGCCCATCCACCTTGCCCCATTACACCGGACAGAAGATCAGTGGACAGAGACACCAAGCAACTTTCTCAAGGTCACACAGGCTGGCAGGGCCTAGCAGAAAACCCAACAGGGCTTCCTTCCTTCTTGACTTGACTCTGGGTCAGTCCAGCAGGCCCACTCAGATAGTCTATGCTTTGTCTTCATGTTCTCTGTAAGTGGGTGTGCCCGCGGGCCAGAGAGGCTGGCACCAACTCCCTGGCCAGAGGTCTGAATCTTTGGCATATTTAAGGGTGCAGATTCCAAAACCAGACTCCTAGGGTTTGAATCCCCGCAGCCTCCCTTCCCAACTGGGGACCCTGTATAAGTTGTTTAACCTCTCTGTACTCATGTCATCAAATGAGTTTCCTCATTTGTTCAATGGGGATGATAGTGTCTAACATCTTAAGGTGGCTGGAGGATTAAATTAATTAATGTATCTGGAGAGCTTAGATGCTTAGAACCGTGACAGCACACAGTAAACCGTACATATACACACACATATACACATATATAGCCGAGCTTATATATATATAAAATGCTTAGCTTGTTTATGTTTATATATATGTGTGTGTATATTACTTGTGTATTATCATCTGTATTTACCATTAAATATATCTTAAACATACACACATACGTTTAATGGTAAATACTGGTAATAATAACAAAATTATAATAAAATAAATAATGAACTAAATATATTACTACTACTATGACTACTTTCATTACCGCTAATACTGTTGCTGTTATTTGGGCAAAGAGGCAGGAAGGTGATTAATTAAGGACATAGATTCTGGAGCCAACTCAGCCTCATGCAAATTACTCGATTTCTGGGTCTCCTAGTTGCTTCATCTATTGAAATGAAGGCAATAACAGTTCCTCCCTCTCTGGGGGGTGATAAGTTTTAAATAAATGAGGCAAGCACTTAGAACAGGGGCTGGAGCATGGCCGGTGCACAGTAAATATTGTCAGTTACAATTATTACTGGTATTGACTGAGGATTGGTGAGAGATGTCCCATGAGTTGGGTCATTTTCCAGCTGCAGAGTTCACGCGAATCTCACATTTCAGAATAACTAGTTCATTGTTTAAATATTTACCAAGCATCTCTTCTGTTTTGGGCCTTGTGAACAAAAACAAATCAGTTTTGGTTCCTGCCCTCAGACAGTGGATGGCTCTTAGAACAAACCCTAACTCCTCTAACAGGGCTGGGTGCCTGCGCACCATTAGGGGGCAGCACGAGATCAGTGTCATAAAAGTCCTATGGCCGGAGGCGCCCTGGAACCCAGAGGAGGAGAAACTGGCTGCAAACACCAGCAAAGGCCTATGTGGAAGAGAAGAACAGGGGGCTGACCCAAGCCCCATTTGATGGCTCATTTCTCCATTCACCAAACGCTTCTGTGCCAGGCTCCGGACAGGGTCTGGGACCCAGGTGTAAACGGTGCACACAACTGGCCCTCTCGGTGTCTGGCGGGATAATCAGCCCCTGCGGTACAGCAGCCAGTGCCCCGTCGGGGGCAGGAGAGCAATGCAGAAACCCCAAGGAGCAGCGTCTAGAACTGTCTTGGGCGAGGGGCGGTGGGTGAGAGGTGAGCTGGCCAAGCACAGGGAATTTGGGAGGATGTCCCAGGCGGATGTGGCGCAGGCAAAGGCCTGGAGTTAGGAGCGTGTGTGGTGCCAGTTTGCTGTGGCTGGAGCATGTCGGGGGTGGGTCAGGGTGTAAGGGGTAGGAAAGGGCACGGTGGAGCTGGGGTGGGGAATAGTGTGCAAGGTATAACAGGCATGAGGGAAAAGAGAAAAAGTTTCCCCCGCCCCCTGGCTGTCCCCACAACTGTGATGTGCTGGGGCTACAGGCGAGCAGGTGGAGAAAGGCCTGGAACATCCAACATCTCTTAACTCATCAATCTGCCTGGTGCAGACAGGCTGGCCTGTGAAAGCACCAACTGCATGTAGTCTGGTTCTGTACCCGCCTGGGCCATAGGGGAGGAGGGCACTAGGGACTTGGCTCGACTAGAACGGCTAACACCACCTCCCTAGTGTCTCCTGTGGGTAAAACACACCTCAGGACTCTCCCACGTGTGCTGAGCTCCGAGCACACGCTGGGCACCAGCCTAGCACACTCCAAACACAGCCTTCTGTTCTCATCTCAGCGCCCCTGGGGGTGGGCAGGGGGAGGCCTGCAGGGAGGGCTGCTGTCCCATGAAGCCTGTCCTTGTCAGGGCTCAGATCTCCCTGGAGACCTGCAGGTTTGGAGGGCGGAAGGTGGCTACAGACCAGCTGAGTCACTGCTGCCAACAGGGTTTCCAAGGCAACAGCCTTCTCTGATTTCTGTCCCTCCATGGAAACACAGGCTGCAGTGAGACTTGGCAACCGAGTGGTACCTGCATCCCAGTGAGGCTGCAGCGGCTGGCGCGTGGAACGTGTCCCCACTACAGCAGGACTCTAAGGGGGACACAGTTCCTGGTCTGGCCATGAGGTGGCCACAGACACTGCACTCAGACTCCCTGGGAACCTGGGAGTGACAGGCTTTGGCTAGTGAGCCAGATGTCCACGGGAGATCCCAGGTGACTCTCAGCAAATCTGGAGGCTCCTGGTGAGAGACTGAGACTGGCCGAGGAATTCAGGCCCACAGCTGGTGACACAGGTGTGGCTGGTTACTCTGGCTTCAGAAGAGACAAAGTCCCTCGGCATAAGGGGAATTCCTCTCCTTCATAGTCATTCATCACTTTTTTTGCTAGGAAGTTAGTTCATTTCTGGGGACTGGTGAGACACCTTTGGCAAGCTTGCCTTCAACATGCAGGCCCCACTGGGCACCTGTAGTCAATGAGGCAGCACCATCGCTTCGATCCCCCCAGGCCTTCGATCCCCCCAGGCCACTGACTTCACCAGCTGTGTGCTCCTGGGGCACACAGGAGAGACTGGAGCTGCCCAGGGAAGTCTCCTTCCTGAAGCCTTTCCCAGATGGTTCAACCTGTAAAGTGCTCTCCTTTCTAACCCCTTTTGCATTGAGTTTATTTAACCCTGCACCAGGCATCACACTTTATACTTCCTAGTGTCTATATGTCTACACTGCATAGTCTAGTCTATATGTCTACACCACATAGTCTAGTCTTTCTTTCCCTACATAGTCTCCATCATGAATGGGTTCATGTCTCCTTTTCCCAGTAGATTGAACAGTCCTTCTGGGCAGGGACTATATTGTATACTTGTGTGTGTGTGTGTGTGTGTGTGTGTGTGTGTGTGTGTGTATGTCTACTTTCCTGGCATCCAGCACCATGCAGGGACCCAGCAGGTCTAGTGACAGACTAGCTACACTGAACTTGAGAAAAGCAAAATCCTGCTCCTATTCCTGTGGCATACCCGAGCTCCACTGCACTGCTACAACAGGACACAGGGCAAGCATCACCTTTGCTCACAACCCCTTCCTGAAGCTGACCTGCTGAATAAGGTAGGTAAGGCCATCCTTCCTAAGCACAGAAGTGTGGAGGCCCAGCTCTGGGCAGCTCAGCAGCCTGGAAGGAGCATGGCCTCCCTGCAACTGAATGAGTGGTCTGAGCAGGCAGTGTGCAGGGTGGATGGGGTAAGGCAGGGTCGGGAGACTCGCGGCTGTGTCTCTCCTATGCTGCATCTTAACTGGTGCCTCCATGCGCAAAGCCATCTCTCCCTCATCATCCAAAGAGAAATGGAACCCACAACAGGCAGAGAAATGAAAAAAGGAGGTGTGTGAGAGGCTGGTGTCTCCCGGGAGAGTCTGATGCAAGCGATGGGCCTCTCCCCAGCAACACACACGTGTGAAAGCACACATACAAATTTGCAGAACATTTTAAGGAGGTTAAGAATACCCTGATGTGATGAACTAGGGGTTGGACGGTGTCAGAGGCCTGGCCTTAAATGATGGCTCTGTTATTCAGGCAAGTCACTTTGCTTCTCTGAGTGTTGTTTTCCTCATCTCTAAAGTAGGAATGAGCCCATTTCTTTCCACGGGTTGTTGCTCATTACACTACAATGGGACCAGTGCTGCCAAGAGGAGAGGTTGGGTGGGACAAATATAGCAGCAGGAAGACATGTGAGATGTAGTATAGTGTCCAATAAAGTCACTAATACTTAGATCTGCAGTGAAAAGGAGACAAGAGTGAGCAGGGGAGGGCTGGAAGGAAAAGTAAGGGTCATCAGTATCATAATAAAACAAAACCAACAAAAACCAAGAAGAAAAGAAAGCACAAGTGCTGGTGGGGATGTGGAGAAATTGGAATCTCATATGTGGCTGGTATGAATGCAGAATATTCAGCTGCTATGGAACACAGTATGACAGTTCCTCAAAGAGTTCAACAGAATTACCATATGACCCAGCAATTCCACCCCTAAGTATATACCCAAGTAATTACAAGCAAGGACTCAAACAGATACAGTAGTATTTTTGACAATAGCCAAAAGGTAGAAACGACCCAAGTAAGGATTGACAGATGCATGGGTAAACAAATTGTGATATATCCATACAATGGAATAGTATTCAGCCATGAAAAGGAATAAAGTTCTGATACATGCTACAATGAATGAACCTCAAAAACATGCCAAGGGAAAGAAGCCAGGCCCAAGAGGTCACATATGACTCCGTTTCTGTAAGTATCCAAAACAGATCAATTCATAGAAACAGAACGCAGATTGGTGATTGCCAGGGGCTGGGGGTGGTGGTGGGATGGGGAATAATTGCCTAGTGGGTATAGGGTTTTATATTGGGATGATGAGAATGTTTCAGAACTAGATAGACATGGTAGTTGCACAACAGGGCGAGCATACTAAATGCCAGTGGATTCAACATTTTACAATGGTTAATTTTATAGTATAAGAATTCTGCCTCAATAAAAATTATATAAAACTATAAAAGAAGTAGCAGCCATTTATTCCACACCACTGTGTCTGGCTGGAGTCACATTCCTGTCCCGAGGTTGGCCCAGGCCCTGACACCACTTTTGAAAGGGGAGGGCAACACTGACACACAAAGTCATAGAGGGTGAGAAAAGCCAGCGTAAAATCAGGCACGACACTGGGGGCTCCCCAAGTGTGGTCCCTGGACTAGCATCAGCACCTGCTGGAGAACTTGTTAGAAACACACAGCCTCAGTCTGCGCCTACAGAATCAGAGACTCCGGGGTGGGCCTGTCCTCTGTGCCACTGCCCAGGTGATTCTGCTGCACTGGCCTGGATTACTGACAAGCAGGGCCACTGTGGGCCATCAGGAGCAGGTGGGGATGGCTTGGCTAGAGGGGGCTGGGCAGAGGGGAATGGAGGGATTCCGGGAGAAGTCAGTGAGCCCGCAGCTCTGGGCCACATAGGAAGAGCATGCCGGGGCATTAGCCACCTGAGTCCCCTGTGCAGCAGAGCAGCCTCCCTATGGAGGCAAAGACCACTCCCGTCCCCTGCCCCACCTCTCCCTGTGTAAGAGTCCCGGCACCCCTTACCCTTCACGGTCGATGTGTGGCAGGGGCTGCTTGGGCGTGTGTCGGACTTTCCGGTGGAACTGGGTGAAGTCCAGCTTTTCCGGCTGCAGGTCCCAGGTGGCACCACTAGAGGGCAAGGGAGGGTGAGAAATCGAGACAAGAGGGCAACAGCCCCCTTTGGGCCAGGGCAAACCTGGCAGAGCAGACCCGCAGAAAGGGGCCGCCAGGGGCCAGGCGGGGACCCTCACTCAGAATGGAGCCCCAGGTGCCACCCCTCACTTTCATCACCCTGCCATGGAAAGTGTATACTTATGAAACAAGTGTGGGCCTGGTGCCCATTGCACAGTGGCCTCTGCAACACCTGAGTGTCTTTTCGTGCCCACATTTGAGGAAGGCTGGGGAGAGCAAGGGGACAAATGCTGTTCTCCAGCCTCTGACAAGTAGCTCAAAGTGATGACCCGGCCACCCTGAGGTAGATGAGGCAGGCGAGTGGGAAGCGGGGCCCAGCCTCTGCAGCCCCATCCCGAGGGCCCTCCCCTTGCCTCCACTGTCTTCTCTGACACTCACCGCCCCCTCTCTCCAGCCTCCTTCTTTCCACCCCATCCTTCCTACATCCCCCGCTCTGCTTCTCTCCGCCTCTTGCTCATGAACCATCAGCTTTCACTCAGCCCCCCAAGGAAGCTAGGGTCCCTGGCTGGACCTCACACCACAGGGAAGGAGGAGGAGGAGGTTACCTGAAGGAATCGAAGGTGTTGGCCGCCCAGATGTCCGTGCCCAGCATGTCCAGAGAGCTGTCTTTGCTGCCATTCTGGAAGAGATGGGGGTGAAAGGGCTGACATTAATTGCTCAGCCAGGATGCTGAGAACACGGGGCCTGGGCCTGAGAGGGCGGTAGAAGCCTCCCTGTCTCCCTGGGTGGCTGGGAGGCTGGAGTGAGCCCCCAAGTGAGTATGGCAGCTGGTGCACCCAGTCAGAGTCGGGGGACTGCCTGGGGGTCTTCTGGCCTCCCCCCAGGCATAGGCCCTCGTTTCACTGAGGTTTTGTAGATGTGTACAGAAGGGTCCAGGCCCCTGCTGCCCCCAGCCCATGGCTCTCTCCTCAAAGCCTCTACACCCAGTAGGGGCTCTGTACCACCCAGAGCCACCATCACCACTGCCAGCCTGATGGCAGCGGCTTCTCCCCAGGCAGGGGCTCTGCAGAGTCAGGCCCACTGGGGAGCCCATGGAAGCTGCCTTCCTTCACAGTTCAGTCCTACTCCCCAGAAGTCCCCAACCGACCAAGGCTACACCAGCAACTGGATTTCTCCAAGTCAAACTGATCCTCCAGTGTTCCCTATGTGACCCACCCAGAGACAGAAACCTCTTTACTCAATGCAGCTTCTACGATTTGGTTTCTCTGCTCTCTGGCTGCTGAGCTCCCTGGCAAATTCTCCAACCCCCTGACCACGCGTGATGCCCTCCAGCCCTTCTTACCCCTGTAATCTGGTTTCCACCGTCACACTCTTTAAAACAATACTTCCACATCCACCCGAGCTGAACGTGTGCATGCCGTATGACCCAGAAATTCACTCCCAGGTATAAACACACAGAAATGTGCCCAGAGGCTCACCAAAAGACATGTACACAAAGCGTATACAGCAGCATCAGCCATTACAGCTCCAAACTGGAGAACACCCACATGCCTGTCATCGGCTGATTCGATAAATAAACAGTGGTATGTTCACATACTGGAGTATTACACCGCAGTGAGCACAAACAAAGTAAAATAACATGCAACAATATGAATAAATATCACAAGCAGACAGGGAATAAAAGAACCCAGATGCAAAAGAGAACCAATTATGTTCAGGAACAGGCAAAGTAACGAATGTATAGTGAAAGAACTCAGATAGTAACCGGAAGGGGAAACCAATCTACTTTCCAGAGAGAGAGTGACAGAGAGTGAGCAGCTTTAATTAACTAGAAGGAGAGGGCACAAAAACCGGAAAGGCTGCACAGTCCAGCCTCCAAGCAGAAGGGGCCAGGCACTCCAGCCCCCACAGACAGGAGGCAGGAGGTAATGAGAGTCTGGAGGAAAGGTGGAGGGCTCATGAAGTCAAAGGGACAAGGGGACTCTCTGGGGAGAACCACCTGGGCTGTCTGACTCTGGGCAAGTCCCTCAGCCTTCCTGGGTCTCATTGATAACATGAGGACTGGTCCCTCCCTCTGGGCACCAGCAGCCTGCAGCCTGCAGTTCTAAGTAACTCGAAACTTCCTCATTCCAGGATGCCCCGAGAGCTTGCACAATCCTTTCTAGCAGATCAGTCACATTTATTCAGGGCCGCCATAGCCTTGGGTGCTTCCTCCCCATGCCTTTCCTGTCCCATCCCCGCAATCCCCTTCGCTTCTGACCGTGGCCGGTCAACTGGGCCTTCCTCCCCTCTTGCCCTCTCCAAATGTGCCCCATCTGTCAAAGCTTGGCTCAGCCAGGAAGCGCCTCTGGCCTCCCAAACTGCAGTCACCTCGCTCTGCCCTGAACTTGCCATCTGTGTGGGGGACTTACAGTAGCAGAGCCAGCCTCTTGCAGCTCTCACTTCTATTTCCTGTAGTGACCTCTCTCCCGCAGGAGATAGCAGGCCCTTGATGGCAGGGACCCCCTGGGTTCCCCAGAGCTGGAAGCCCAGTGCTCCTGACATATACTGCAAGTGATTTTCACCATCTTCTTTAAACATGTGTTTTCTTTTTGCCTCAATAAGCTGTGTGACCTCGGCAAAGTCACTTCACCAGTCTGGACTTCAGATGCTTCATATTTAAATAAAGAGATCCCAGAGTGAAATACCATGCCCTGTAGATGGGCTCCTTCTGACTGGCATGTGTTCTGCTACCATCCCCTCTGCTGCCAGTGGCAGACATCACTAATCAATTACAGCATGGTTGCCAGTCCTCCAAGCAGGTGGCCCCTAATGTTCTACGATCACCCTCTCTCCCTTTTCTTCAAGTTGCCTCACATCCTCCCCATTCCAACTCCTGGGGTCCTGCTTGCTCCAAATGCAACTCTGAAACTCCAGGTCAGCTGGAAAGATTCACCTTCTATCACACAACCCCCAAGGGGACAGCCCCTGCCTCCCGAGATGTTGACTGGCTTGTTCACAACCCCCTTCTGGGCCTCGAATGTAATTGTCATTGGGGATAGCAGCCAAAAATGACATCGAAAGCAAATATAAAAATAATCAAACATGCATACAAAACTCTTGCTTCCAAAGCATCTATTGCATACCTCATTCAGCATACTGTTCATTTTCCTCCTTCAGCTCAGTGACCTGAAGTCCCTCCTTCTCCACACGTGTCTTCCCTGATCCCTGACCTGTTAAATACCCAATGTTCTCTGGCGTCTATAAATTCAGCTTCAGTGGATCACCTCTTGGTCACTGCTCTCTTACATGAGTGTTGGACCTTCCCCAAGTAGACTGTAATCTTCTCCACCGGACTGCCTCTTTCTCTTCGTGCCCCCACAGTGGCCAAGCCAGGCACACAGGAGGGCCAGCTCGGATTCCTGCCAACTGATCTAAGGAATGCCACTCTGTAACGGGAGGAAGCATGCCCCTACTGCCTCTGTGGCTGAAAGACTAACTCGAGATTAGGATGTCAAGATTGATTTACTGTCCTAGGATCTGAGGCCCTTAAGGCCCCTAAAGAGTCAGAAACGTGGGTGGAGAGAGAGAGAGCAACTATGTAGAGAAGGTCATGGCCAAACCCAGAAGTGCAAAGCATCTTCCAGGAAAACGGTGATTCACCTTGAAGGCAGTTGAAGGTCAGTACAGATGGGCACATAACTCTCCCTCCTGGTCTGGAGGTTGGCATCTCAGCTACTATTGGTCTGGAGGTTGGCATATCAGCTACTATTCCTCAACTGGCAGGGAGGGAGGACAGGTCACAGTAATAGTGACTAGCAGCAGCTGTGAGGGGGCCAATGCCCCTGTGCAGAGAGCTGGCAGGAACCTCTCTGCCTGGAGGAGGCGGCACTACCCTTGGGCTAAGGGAGGTGACTGGGCAGGGCAAACTTGGGCATTTCCAAAGCAGTATCCCTGGTGGGGGACCCACCAATCTCTGGACTTCCAGATTCTTGGGGTCAGGGAAATGTGCTCCTGGCTGATGGGAGGGAAAGAGCCAGGGCAGAAGCTGCGCCTGCATGTGTGTGTTTATTCTTTACAGAGGAAGCCCACCCTTCTCTGCATCTGCAGAACAGCCTTGTGATCAGCTGCTGCCTTCTCTGTGTTGGGGGCGAGAAACAGGAGCCTGGGGAGAGGGGCCATGGACCAGCTGGGGAGCAGGTGCTGAAGTCACAGTGGCAACCAGTGCTCCTCCAAGAGCTATGGCAGTCACGCAACCAACACACATCACAGGTGACGGACTCACACATTTTCCTCATTGAACCCTCACAACTCCTTACAACTCAGAGAACATATCCCTGAATGATATCAAGAGCCTAAATCCGTATTTAAATGCCAAGAAACCCAGCAATATCCCTGCCATTCCCAGCACACACCATACTCCTTGAGCCACCCCCACCCTGCAACTCAGCCTCCTGACTCCTGTGTGAGCCACGGACCATCTCCTTCCCCAGGCTGGAAAGCTCTGCACCAGGCTGCTTCTCCTTCCTCTGTCACTCTGCTCCTCAGGTCACCTTGGGCCTTTGGGCCGGGTCTCACTTCTCCTTTGCCACAAGACTTGAGTCTTATTATCTCTCACACTAACCTGCCTCCTGCCTCATTCCCTCCCCTGTGATGACTGCAACTCTGATTCTCAGAGCTGAGGAACAGAAGTGCCAGCATGGTGAGCCCTTTAAAAACCAAGGAGCCAGGCCCCATCTTTGCATAGCCCCCGGGAGCACTGGGGGTCACAGCTCCAGGAAAGAATATCATGTGGACGGCACCCCCAGAGCTGTGAAACTCAGCAGCCCTAGAGGAGCAGCAGGTGGAGGTGACAGCACTGAAAAGAACGAGGACCCCAGCCACTGAGCTGGACATGCAGAGGAGAGTGGTGGGCAAGGCATCAGGCCTCTCTGTCTGAATATCAGGAAGGAGAGCACCACAAAGACTAGGGGCCTGGCAGACGAGAAGCTGAGTCTCTGGAGAAGTAGGTATAGGGCAACACCTTGGACACCGGGGCCACGCTCTTTATTACCACTCTACTTGATACAAGAACTGCAGTGCATATCAAGAATCTGGGCCGGGCGCGGTGGCTCAAGCCTGTAATCCCAGCACTCTGGGAGGCCGAGACGGGCGGATCACGAGGTCAGGAGATCGAGACCATCCTGGCTAACACGGTGAAACCCCGTCTCTACTAAAAAGTACAAAAAACTAGCCGGGCGAGGTGGCGGGTGCCTGTAGTCCCAGTTACTCGGGAGGCTGAGGCAGGAGAATGGCGTAAACCCGGGAGGCGGAGCTTGCAGTGAGCTGAGATCCGGCCACTGCACTCCAGCCTGGGCGACAGAGCGAAACCCCGCCCAAAAAAAAAAAAAAAAAAAAAAAGAATCTGGACACCTCCTTAGAGTTTGTTTCAATGGCACAAGACAAGCATATAACCACTAAAGGCAAACTTTCATCAACAGGGGCTGGAGAAATAGCCTGGCACGTGGAGAAGACATCCATCTCCTTCCAGCCTCAGCCCAGAGCAGGAAGAGTCTCAACTGCAGAGCTTTCCTTTGCTGTCCCTTGATGCTGAGGTGGTGGCCCAGGCAGTGCCCAGGGAACCAGGCTTCACTCAACAGAGTTATTCACTGCCAAGCTAAACTGGACAACCAGGAGCCCATTGGCTTCATAGGCCCAAACTCAGGGCCCGCTTGCCCTGGGCTGAGAGCACCCAAGTGGCCACTCTGTCACCCAGCCCTGCCACATGGCTCTGGAGCCAGACAAATGCTTACAGTCATACAAGTACCTGGATAGCCCCCTTCTTAGGTCCTGAACTCCAGCCTTCAAACCTTGCAGCCCCTGACACACACACATGCTACATATGCATACACGTACACATGCCACAGACACACATACACACATACATACCACACACATGCATATACACACTAGACACAGACAGATCCACACACATTCACACAATATGTGCCACACGTGCATATACACATGTACACACCACACATGCATATACATACCACACAGACACATACACACATCCACACAATATGTGCCACACATACATATACACATGTATATACCACACACATATATGTATATACCACATGCACACATGCATACATATATCACACTTACACAATACATATACACATCCATCCATACACATCCACATCACACCCATATACGCAACACACACCAAACACATACATGCACACACCACATATATACATGTGATATACATGCATACTACAACTATATGCACATATCACATACTGCCTGCATACTATACACACCACACATACAGGTACATGTGGTATACATGTATACTACAACTATATGCACATATCACACACTGCATGCATACTATACACACCACACATACAGGCACACACCACACACAACATGCATGTAGACCATACACATATACATACTACAAGACACATATACACACCATGCACACAGGCATATACACACACACACATATCCACACCCACATACACACCATGCACACACACACACACATATACACCCCACACATACACATCACACTCAAACATACATGTACCACACACACATACACATGCATGTGTCACCTGTTCTACAAACCCTCAAATGTCCAAAGAAGCAAGAGAAGTCAGAGAAGCAGGAAGGCAGGTGCCTGCAGGCAGACCTCTCACAGGCAGACTGTACCCGAGTTCTGGAACTTCTCACCAGGAAACAGACCCACCTCTCTCTCCCACCACCTCACCTCGGGCTCACACTGAGGACCCACATAGAGAGGTGGCTGTTAAGCTGAGGACAGAGAAGGGGACCCAAGCTCGGCTCATGCCAGGCAAGCGTTGGACTTGCCCCTCAAGTCCAACGCTTCAGCTTCCTGCGACCACACGGGTAACGCGCAGGGTGTGTGGCTCGGACCCTGTCCATCTGCGATGGGGCTCTAGGGCACACAGAGCTGCAGCGTGTATGGAGTCATATTTCACTTTGGACTACTATACTCTTCCTGGACTCACTGAAAACAAAAGAATGTTCTCTCCACACCCTCCCACTCCCACGGGTCTTCCTTCCTGCTAGGATCTAGCTGGGGACTCTTCCTCCCTGCAGCTCTGCAGCCTCCTCAGCAGCCCACACCCCACGAACCCCATAGCACACGCCGTTCACGGCACGTACCCTGCACACTCCCGTGCAGAGCTGATTCCTCTCATCATTGTTCTACTGCAGAGCTCCCTGGGGTGCTCCTCTGGAAGCAACAATCCCCTGGTTCTAAATGTCAGTGTGCATCAGAATCACTGAGAGAAGGCAGGGTTGGTGGTTTAAATTTAGTGTAGCTGGGATGGTTCACAGACGATGCTTTCAGAAAGTCTCATTTCTCTAAATGGTCCTCATTCCTTATTCCTCAAAATGTTCAAGTTTTAACAGGGAAAAAATTCAAAAAGATGATATAGTCAGACGTTTGGTATATACTGAATAATAAGCCTGCTAATACATTATTAAAATGTAGAAAATTGTTAAGATGTTGAAAATTTTATTGCAGAACTTCTTCAGTGGATGTTAATTCTTCATATATGTGGAAGTGGAATATGCAATATTTCTTTCCCAAGCTTTTTTGGCTAGAAATCTACCCCACTCTTCCTTTTCATTTCACAGAGAATTTTGCAGGCCTAGGGTTCCATGGAGCCCCCTTTGGGAAATACTCAGCTAACACACTTTCTGTTAACTCTCTCCCCTGTGGATGGTGGGAACTGTGGCTCCACTTCCTTGTTGTATCTTCCTGCCCATTCACCCCTCATCCTAGCCTTGGGACCCAGGGTCATTCATTAAATATTTCTTCGTACAGACTCAGTGGCCAGGCACTGTCAGCTATCCATCAAAACCTCAGCGGTCTCTTAAAGAACATTCTCCAGTTGGCAATTCCATGGTTGGCCCTGGTAACCACAGCTTCCCTCTGAGCACGGCGTCCTCTCCAGCCCTGAGAGCACCCAGGCCCTGCCCCCCAGGTTGCTGAAATGCCAAGGTTCTGAGATGCCTTATCAAAACCAATCATCCTTTTCAGTGGGTTGTTCTTAGCACTTAAACTGCTGAATCCTTTGCAACAGTCCCTTTTACTGGCAGTTAGGGGCCCCATGCCAGGGTGCACCATACTGCTCGCAGAACAGGTCGCAGAGGGATAATGAGCACTTCAAGCCATGTGGAAAAGAAAATACAAACAGCCTGCCTGTGGGAAGGGCAACTGAAGCTGTCTCTGGGAAGGCCCCAGAGACATCCCCAGCTCAGGGGAGGTCAGACTCCCGAAAGGGCCAAGAATAAAGATGATGACAATAGGAGATATTGACCCAGCATGCAGTATGTGCCAGCACCACCCAAGCATGGCACTGTTATGACAACTCTAAGAAGCAGATGGTATGATCACCATCCCCATTTTACTGATGGGGAGACTGAGGCACAGAGCACCTGCCCATGTTCGTGGAGCCAGTTACCAGGATGGGAGCACAGACCGTGTGGCCCAGAGGCCACGCTCTAACCACTGCACACTGTGCATGTAGTTACTCTATTCAGTCAGGTAAACTGACACCACTGCAGAGATTTGCATAAAGCAGGAACGTATCCCTCCCCTGTAAGCTTCTGGATTCTCCTCACCTATCTTTGTCAATGATTGGGAAGGCAGTGCTGGTGGAGGAAGTGCATCATCTGCAGTGAAGAGAGAGCGTTTATGGAATGTGAGTGGGTACGCAGTGAGGTCGCGGTCTCCACGCATGCGTGAATGCAACAAGGTGAGTGTGAGTTGCTATATGGTAGAAAAACATACAAAGTCAGATGCAGTGAAAACAACAGACCTTCTAGCTGCTGGCTTTTCTTTATGAATACACAACTGCACAGTGATTTTTGCTGTGCAAGTCCAGATTTGGGGGCATGTGTGTAATGACAGTTCCAGGCTGTGAGTGTTTAGAAACTAGGCAGAACCTGGCTGAATGAGACAGGACAGCAGGAGGATGCTCTCCATTGTTGGGACAGTCATGGGGAAAGTTTCCCCTAGAGAATTCTAGGGCAGACTGGTGTGGATTTCCCTAGCAGGTCTGCTGCATCAGGTGACACTGGGGCAGAGGTGGCCAGCCCTCAGCACCGGCCTCCTGAATGGAAACCCCCAGATACAGTGCACCCTCAGTCATTGAGCAGCTCGGCTGTGCAGGACCCAGCTCTGGGCATGAGAGAGGTAAAGGTGATGTTGTCCCTGCTCCCCAAAGGACTCCCAGTCACAGTCCACATCCTTCTCAGTTCAGGATGTCCTTCCAGATTCCATGAGGGCCAAGAGGCAAGCCTGACCCTAATACGGTTCTCTCACTTCACGGGCACGAGGTTCCCAGGGGAGCTAGCTGCGGGACAGGGTGTCTGGTTTGAGCTGAGAGTAGGGAAAACAGGATTCTTGGCCTGCACCCTGCTTTCTGCTTCCTAGGGCCTCATGCAGTCACTCTGGCTTTTTTTTTTTTTTTTTTTTTCCAGTCTTGCTCTATGGCCCAGGCTAGAGTGCAAGTGGCATGATCTCAGCTCACTGCAATCTCGGTCTCCTGGGTTCAAGTGATTCTCTTGCCTCAGCCTCCCAAGTTACTGGGACTACAGGTGCAAGCCACCACACCCAGCAAATTTGTGTATTATTATTATTTAAATTATACTTTACATTCTAGGGTACACGTGCACAATGTGCAGATTTGTTACATAGGTATACATGTGCCATGTTTGTTTGCTGCACCCATTAACTCATCATTTACATTAGGTATTTATCCTAATGCTGTCCCTCCCCGTACCCACCTCCCACAACACCCACGACAGGCCCCGGGGTGTAATGTTTCCCACCCTGTGTCCAAGTGTTCTCATTGTTCTATTCCCACCTATGAGTGAGAACATGTGGTGTTTGGTTTTCTGTCCTTGTGATAGTTTGCTGAGAATGATGGTTTCCAGCTGAATCCATGTCCCTGCAAAGGACATGAACTCATCCTTTTTTATGGTTGCATAGTATTCCATAGTGTATATGTGCCACATTTTCTTAATCCAGTCTATCATTGATGGACATTTGGGTTGGTTCCAAGTCTTTGCTGTTCTGAATAGTGCCACAATAAACATACGTGTACACGTGTCTTTATAGTAGCATGATTTATAATCCTTTGGGTATATACCCAGTAATGGGATAATTGGATCAAATGGTATTTCTAGTTCTAGATCCTTGAGGAATCGCTACACTGTCTTCCACAATGGCTGAACTAATTTACACTCCCACCAACAGTGTAAAAGCTTTCCTATTTCTCCACATCCTCTCCAGCATCTGTTGTTTCCTGACTTTTTAATGATTGCCGTTCTAACTGGTGTGAGATGGTATCTCATTGTGGTTTTGATCTGCATTTCTCTGATGACCAGTGATGATTAGCATTTTTTCATGTGTCTGTTGGCTGCATAAATGTCTTCTTTTGAGAAATGTCTGTTCATATCCTTTGCCCATTTTTTGATGGGGTTTGCTTGTTTTTTTCTTGCAAATTTTTTAAAGTTCTTTATAGATTCTGAATATTAGCCCTTTGTTAGATGGATAGATTGCAAAAATGTTCTCCCATTCTGTAGGTTGCCTGTTCACTCTGATGGTAGTTTCTTTGGCTGTGCAGAAGCTCTTTAGTTTAGTTATATCCCATTTGTCTATTTTGGCTTTTGTTGCCATTGCTTTTGGTGTTTTAGTCATGAAGTCCTTGCCCATGCGTATGTCCTGAATGGTATTGCCTAGGTTTTCTCCTAGGGTTTTTATGGTTTTAGGTCTAACATTTAAGTCTTTAATCCATCTTGAATTAATTTTTGTATAAGGTGTAAGGAAGGGATGCAGTTTCAGCTTTCTACATATGGCTGGCCAGTTGTCCCAGCACCATTTATTAAATAGGGAATCCTTTCATTTCTTGTTTTTGTCAGGTTTGTCAAAGATCAGATGGTTGTAGATATGTGGTGCTATTTCTGAGGTCTTTGTTCTGTTCCATTGGTCTATCTCTATGTTTTGGTACCAGTACCATGCTGTTTTGGTTACTGGAGCGTTGTAGTATAGTTTGAAGTCAGGTAGTGTGATGCCTCCAGCTTTGTTCTTTTTACTTAGGATTGTCTTGGCAATGCAGACTCTTTTATGGTTCCATATGAACTTTAAAGTAGTTTTTTTCCAATTCTGCGAAGAAAGTCATTGGTAGCTTGATGGGGATGGCATTGAATCTATAAATTACCTTGGGCAATATGGCCATTTTCACGATATTGATTCTTCCTATCCATGAGCATGGTATGGTCTTCCATTTGTTTGTGTCCTCTTTTATTTCGTTGAGCAGTGGTTTGTAGTTCTCCTTGAAGAGGTCCTTCTTCACATCCCTTGTAAGTTGGATTCCTAGGTATTTTATTCTTTTTGTAGCAATTGTGAATGGGAGTTCACTCACAATTTGGCTGTTTGTCTGTCTTGGTGTAGAGGAATGCTTGTGATTTTTGCACATTGATTTTTTTATCCTGAGACTTTGCCAGAGTTGCTTATCAGCTTAAGGAGATTTTGGGCTGAGACGATGGGGTTTTCTAAATATACAATCATGTCACCTGCAAACACAGATAATTTGACTTCCTCTTTTCCTAACTGAATACCCTTTATTTCTTTCTCTTGGCCTGATTGCCCTGGCCAGAACTTCCAACAGTATGCTGAATAGGAG
>NW_012109474.1:1571874-1574474 GCF_000951045.1 Mandrillus leucophaeus | reverse complement strand
AATGGCTGAACTAATTTACACTCCCACCAACAGTGTAAAAGCTTTCCTATTTCTCCACATCCTCTCCAGCATCTGTTGTTTCCTGACTTTTTAATGATTGCCGTTCTAACTGGTGTGAGATGGTATCTCATTGTGGTTTTGATCTGCATTTCTCTGATGACCAGTGATGATTAGCATTTTTTCATGTGTCTGTTGGCTGCATAAATGTCTTCTTTTGAGAAATGTCTGTTCATATCCTTTGCCCATTTTTTGATGGGGTTTGCTTGTTTTTTTCTTGCAAATTTTTTAAAGTTCTTTATAGATTCTGAATATTAGCCCTTTGTTAGATGGATAGATTGCAAAAATGTTCTCCCATTCTGTAGGTTGCCTGTTCACTCTGATGGTAGTTTCTTTGGCTGTGCAGAAGCTCTTTAGTTTAGTTATATCCCATTTGTCTATTTTGGCTTTTGTTGCCATTGCTTTTGGTGTTTTAGTCATGAAGTCCTTGCCCATGCGTATGTCCTGAATGGTATTGCCTAGGTTTTCTCCTAGGGTTTTTATGGTTTTAGGTCTAACATTTAAGTCTTTAATCCATCTTGAATTAATTTTTGTATAAGGTGTAAGGAAGGGATGCAGTTTCAGCTTTCTACATATGGCTGGCCAGTTGTCCCAGCACCATTTATTAAATAGGGAATCCTTTCATTTCTTGTTTTTGTCAGGTTTGTCAAAGATCAGATGGTTGTAGATATGTGGTGCTATTTCTGAGGTCTTTGTTCTGTTCCATTGGTCTATCTCTATGTTTTGGTACCAGTACCATGCTGTTTTGGTTACTGGAGCGTTGTAGTATAGTTTGAAGTCAGGTAGTGTGATGCCTCCAGCTTTGTTCTTTTTACTTAGGATTGTCTTGGCAATGCAGACTCTTTTATGGTTCCATATGAACTTTAAAGTAGTTTTTTTCCAATTCTGCGAAGAAAGTCATTGGTAGCTTGATGGGGATGGCATTGAATCTATAAATTACCTTGGGCAATATGGCCATTTTCACGATATTGATTCTTCCTATCCATGAGCATGGTATGGTCTTCCATTTGTTTGTGTCCTCTTTTATTTCGTTGAGCAGTGGTTTGTAGTTCTCCTTGAAGAGGTCCTTCTTCACATCCCTTGTAAGTTGGATTCCTAGGTATTTTATTCTTTTTGTAGCAATTGTGAATGGGAGTTCACTCACAATTTGGCTGTTTGTCTGTCTTGGTGTAGAGGAATGCTTGTGATTTTTGCACATTGATTTTTTTATCCTGAGACTTTGCCAGAGTTGCTTATCAGCTTAAGGAGATTTTGGGCTGAGACGATGGGGTTTTCTAAATATACAATCATGTCACCTGCAAACACAGATAATTTGACTTCCTCTTTTCCTAACTGAATACCCTTTATTTCTTTCTCTTGGCCTGATTGCCCTGGCCAGAACTTCCAACAGTATGCTGAATAGGAGTGGTGAGAGAGGGTATCCCTGTCTTGTGCCAGTTTTCAAAGTGAATGCTTCCAGTTTTTGCCCAGTCAGTATGATATTGGCTGTGGGTTTTTCATAAATAGCTCTTATTATTTTGAGATACGTTCCATCAATGCCTAGTTTATTGAGAGTTTTTAGCATGAAGTGCTGTCAAATTTTGTTGAAGGTCTTTTCTGCATCTATTGAGATAATCATGTGGTTTGTGTCATTGGTTCTGTTGATGTGATGGATTATGTTTATTGATTTCCATATGTTGAACCAGCCTTGCATCCCAGGGATGAAGCCCACTTGATCATGGTGGATAAGCTTTTAGATATGCTGCTGGATTCGGTTTGCCAGTATTTTATTGAGGATTTTCACATCGATGTTCATCAGGGATATTGGTCTAAAATTCTTTTTTTGTTGTGTCTCTGCCAGGCTTTGGTATCAGGATGATGCTGGCCTCATAAAATGAGTTAGGGAGAATTCCCTCTTTTTCTATTGATTGGAATAGTTTCAGGAGGAATGGTACCAGCTCCTCTTTGTACCTCTGGTAGAATTCAGCTGTGAATCCCTCTGGTCCTGGACTTTTTTTGGTTGGTAGGCTATTAATTATTGCCACAATTTCAGAGCCTGTTATTGGTCTATTCAGAGAGTCAACGTCTTCCTGGTTTAGTCTTAGTCTTGCGAGGGTGTATGTGTCCAGGAAATATCCATTTCTTCTAGATTTTCTAGTTTATTTGCATAGAGGTGTTTATAGTATTATCTGATGGTAGTTTGTATTTCTGTGGGATCAGTGGTGACATCCCCTTTATCATTTTTTATTGCGTCTATTTGATTCTTCTCTATTTTCTTCTTTATTAGTCTTGCTAGCGGTCTATTAATTTTGTTGATCTTTTCAAAACACCAGCTCCTGGATTCATTGATTTTTTGAAGGTTTTTTTTTGTGTCTCTATCTCCTTCAGTTCTGCTCTGATCTTAGTTATTTCTTGCCTTCTGCTAGCTTTTGAATGTGCTTGCTTTTGCTTCTCTAGTTCTTTTAATTGTGATGTTAGGGTGTCGATTTTAGATCTTTCTTGCTTTTTCTTGTGGGCATTTAGTGCTATAAATTTCCCTCTACACACTGCTTTAAATGTGTACC
>NW_012109474.1:1550548-1570239 GCF_000951045.1 Mandrillus leucophaeus | reverse complement strand
GGTTATTTTGCCCATTAGTTGATGCAGTTTCTTCCTAGCATTGATGGTCTTTGGCATGTTTTTGCATTTGGCATGTTTTTGCAGTGGCTGGTACTGGCTGTTCCTTTCCATGTTTAGTGCTTCCTTCAGGAGCTCCTGCAAGGCAGGCCTGGTGGTGACAGAATCTCTCAGCATTTGCTTGTCTGTAAAGGATTTTATTTCTTCTTCACTTATGAAGCTTAGTTTGGCTGGATATGAAATTCTCGGTTGAAAAAATTTTTTTTTTATTCTTTTCCTTAAGGATATTGAATATTGGCCCCCACTCTCTTCTGGCTTGTAGAGTTTCTGCTGAGAGATCTACTATAGTCTTATGGGCTTTCCTTTGTGGGTAACCCGACCTTTCTCTCTGGCTGCCCTTAACATTTTTTCCTTCATGTCAACCTTGGTGAATCTGACAATTATGTGTCTTGGGGTTGCTCTTCTCGAGGAGTATCTTTGTGATGTTCTCTGTATTTCCTGAATTTGAATGGTGGCCTGCCTTTCTAGGTTGGGGAAGTTATCCTCGGTAATATCCTGAAGAGTGTTTTCCAGCTTGGTTCCATTCTCCCTTTCACTTTCAGGTGCACCAATCAAACATAGATTTGGTCTTTTCACATAGTCCCATATTTCTTGAAGGCTTTGTTCATTTCTTTTTATCTTTTTTCCCTAAACTTCTCTTCTCACTTTATTTCATTAATTTGATCTTCAATCACTGATACCCTTTCTTCCACTTGATTAAATCTGCTATTAAAGTTTGTGTATGCATCAGTAGTTCTCATGTCATGGTTTCCAGCTCCATCAGGTCATTTAAGGTCTTCTCTACACTGTTTATTCTAGTTAGCCATTCATCTAATCATTTTTCAAGGTTTTTAGCTTCCTTATGATGGGTTTGAACATCCTCCTTTAGCTAGGAGAAGTTTGTTATTACCGACCTTTGGAAGTCTACTTCTGTCAGCTCATCAAAGTCATTCTCCATCCAGCTTTGTTCTGTTGCTGGCAAGGAGCTCCGATCCTTTGGAGGAGAAGAAGTGCTCTGGTTTTTAGATTTTTCAGCTTTTCTGCTCTGGTTTCTCCACATCTTTGAGGTTTTATCTACCTTTGGTCTTTGATGTTGGTGACCTACAAATGTGGTTTTGGTGTGGGTGTTCTTTTTGTTGATGTTGATACTATTCCTTTCTGTGTGTTAGTTTTCCTTCTAACAGTCAGGTCCCACAGCTGCAGGTCTGTTGGAGTTTGCTGGAGGTCCATTCCAGATCCTGTTTGCCTGGGTATCACTAGCAGAGGCTGCCGAACAGCAAATATTGCAGAAGAGCAAATACTGCTGCCTGATCTTTTCTCTGGAAGCTTCGTCCCAGAGGGGCACCCGCCTGTATGAGGTGTCAGTCGGCCCCTACTGGGAGGTGTCTCCCAGTTAGGTTACACAGGGGTCAGGGACCCACTTGAGGAGGCAGTCTGTCCATTCTCCGAGCTCAAACACCATGCTGGGAGAACCACTGCTCTCTTCAGAGCTGTCAGACAGGGACATTTAAGTCTGCAGAAGTTTCTTCTGCCTTTTGTTCAGCTATGCCCTGCCCCCAGAGGTGGAGTCTACAGAGGCAACAGGCCTTGCTGAGCTGTGGTTGGCTCTGCCAAGTTCGAGCTTCCCCAGCTGCTCTGTTTACCTACTCGAGCCTCAGCAATAGTGGATGCCCCTCCCCCTCAAGGGCTGCTGCCTTGCAGGTCAATGTCAGACTGCTGCACTAACAGTGAGCAAGGCTCTGTGGGCATGGGACCCACCGAACCAGGCGCGGGATATAATCTCCTGGTGTGCTGTTTGCTAAGACTGTTGGAAAAGTGCAGTATTTGGGTGGGAGTGTCCCGTTTTTCCAGGTACCATCTGTCACGGCTTCCCTTGGCTACGAAAGGGAGATACCCCGACCCCTTGTGCTTCCCGGGTGAGGCAACGCCCCGCCCTGCTTTGGCTCACCCTCCATGGGCTGCATCCACTATTCAACCAGTCCCAATGAAATGAACCAGGTACCTCAGTTGGAAATGCAGAAATCACCCATCTTCTGCGTTGATCATGCTGGGAGCTGCAGACCACAGCTGTTCCTATTCAGCCATCTTGGAGCAGGTCCATGAGCAATTTTTGTATTTTTAGTAGAGACAAGGTTTCACCATGTTGGCCAGGCTGGTCTTGAACTCGAACTCCTGACCTCAGGTGATCCACCCGCCTCAGCCTCCCAAAGTGCTGGGATTACAGGCATGAGCCACCACGCCTGGCCTCACTCTGACTTTTTGGACCTGGTCCAAAAAGTTTCTCTACTGGTCCCATGACTACATAGGCTACATTGGCAATTCTACATTGGAATATATGAGAGACACCATGAGGCCTTTTACATTACATGAAATATTCCTGGACCAGAGGACCCCAGACTCATCTCCTGGGCCAAACAGAGGCTTCCTGTGGGCCAGATCTGAAACTCCTCTCAGGCGCAAACTAAAGCACACTTTGAGAATGGCTGGATCTGCTCAGAGAGAAACTAAGGGGGAAAGCACAAGGGGAGGTGGCAGGGGGCAGAACCCAAAGAGAAACAGGCCTATCTTGGCGTGTGTGTGTGTGTGTGTGTGTGTGTGTGTGTGTGTGTGTGTGTGTGTGTGTGTGTGTGTTCAGAACCAAGGACAGCTCCACAGGCAGCTGGGAAAGGGGGAAATAGACCCCCATGGGCCTTTGAAGCAGGCGAACAGCAGGGCAGAGCCCAGCAGAGACAGCTTTCTGGGCGGCACTAAAGCTGAGTTTGGGAGGGAAAGGCCATTCCTTTCATGCTAGGACATCTGCGTCTGTCTGTCCATCCTGTCTTTTCCCCCATGCTCCATCTGTCTTTGAATTAAGACCCAAAGGCCAGAGAGAGATAGGAGACAACGATGATGCCTGTGGTCGAGTATATTTCTCTTAGGCCAACACTCTGCCCACTCTCAGCTAATTAGGGTTGTGATTTAGGTTTTAAATGGGCCATGCTATTTGAGCCTGTCCTGGACAGGGCCACACCAGAGGCCATTTCTGGCTGGCTGCCTGTCCAACTCCCGCTGAAATAATGGGATCCTCCTCAACTGTCCCCAGCTCCTGCCAGGGAAAGTCTTCCAGGAGATGGGGAAAATCAACACTCCCCATTCCAACACCATCCCATCCTCAAAGTCTACCTCAAAAGGAGGCCTTCTTTGAACTCCCCAGGCCCCAAAGATCTGTCCTTTTCTGCCAGTACCAGACTCAGAACTAAAGAAGGTCATGACAGGAGAGGGCTGAGAGATCATCTGGTCTGGGGGGTGACCTAGGAGTCCTGCAGAGATGTTCTAAGAGCCATGAGGCGGGCAGTTGGGGGAGAAAGCAGGCAGGACTCCTCCCCTTGCCCCCCCAAAATGGTTCTATCCCTTTCCTGTTTCTGTGTGGAATCTCCACGTAAGGTTCTGAAGAAACAAAAATACTTTTTACAAATTACTTTTTGTATTTTTAAATTACACTTTTTATACTTTTTACAAATTATACTTTTTATTTTTAGATGGTTGTAGATTCATACATACTTGTAAAAAGTAATACAAAGAGACCCCTTGTGCCCTATATGCAGTTTCCCTCCATGAGGAAATTATAGTTCAATGCCACAATGTAACTTGTCTCTTCATCCTCTTAATAGGATCCTTCCCAGAGCAAAAGTTTAATTACGATGAAGTTCAATTTAGCATCTCCGGGTATCAACACTGATACAGTGGAGACACAGAACACTACCACCATCACAAGGCTGCCCCTTACAGCCATGTCCACTTTCCTCCTGCCCCTACCCCTTCCCTCATCCTGGCAACCACAAACCTCTTCCCCATTTCTATTACTTTGCCCTCTCAAGAATGTTATATAAATGGAATTGCAGAGTATGCGACTTTGGAGGACTGGCTTTTTGAAAATCACTCAGCATGATTTCCGGAGACTCCTCCAGGCTGCTGCATCATCACTCGTTCATTCCTTCTCATTGCTCAGTGTTTAACCATTCACCTGCTGAAGATGACCTGAGCTGCTTCTAGGTTTCTGCCTATTGTGAACAAAGCTGCTATAAACAGTTGAGTACAAGTTTTTGTGTGAACATAAGTTTTCATTTCTCTAGGATAAACACCCAGGAGTGCAATTGCTCAATCAAATCATATGGTACTTGCAGGTTTTGTTTTTTTTTTTTTTTTTTTAAATTGCCAAACTGTTTTCCAGAATGGCTATACCATTCTACATCCCCACTATAACTGTAGGACTGATTCAGTTTCTCTGCATTCTCACCAGCATTGGGCACTGTCATTTCATTTTTCTTTTCTTTTTTATTTTTATTTATTTATTTTTTTGAGACAGGGTCTCGCTGTTACCCAGGCTGGGGTACAGTGGTGTGATCACAGCTCACCGCAACCTCCATCTCCCAGGCTCAAGTGATCCTCCTACCTCAGCCTTCTGAGTAGCTGGGACCACAGGTGTGTGCCACTATGCAAAACTAATGTTTATATTTTTTGTTGGGATGGTGTTTCACCATGTTGCCCAGGCTGGTCTCGAACTAGCCTTAGACGATCCACCTGCCTTGGCCTCCCAAAATGTTGAGATTACAGGCCTGAGCCACTGCTCTTGGCCGTCACTTTTTTCTTTTTTTTTTTAATACTGCCAAATTGAAGTGGACATTGTCACTTAAAAAAAAATTATTTTAACCATTCTGATCGGAGTGTAGTGATGTCTTGTTGGGGTTTTAATTTGTGTCTCTGTCATGGCTAATGATGTTGCATACCTTTTTGTGTGCTTATCTGCCATCTGTACATCACCTTCAGGGAAAAATGTCTTCAGTGAAAAATGTCGCTTTACTTTGTCCATTTTCTAATTGGATTGTTTTTTCATGATGAGTTTTGAGAGTTCTTTATATATTCTAAATACAAGTCCTTTGTCAGATATGTTTTGCAAATATTTTCTCCCTCTCTGAAACTTGTCTCTTCATGCTCTTAATAGGGTCCTTCCCAGAGCAAAAGTTTAATGACGATAAAGTCCAGTTTAGCATCTCGGTGTTGACATCCATTGATTGTTTATTTCAGTCAGTTTGTTTGTGGTATGACAAATGATTTTTAATTGAAACCAAGGCATTTTCATGTTAGTTCATGAGACAGTCATATTTAAACATTCTGCTTTAACTGCGTTTCGTGGTACCACTCTGGCAGAGGAAAAGGGAAGGGGATAGCTTCATTATTGCCAGGCAGAAGTGAAAGTCCAGGTTGCCCACTCAACCTCCTCTGATGCCCCAGGGGTGCTCGCTGTCACTGCTGGATGGAGGTGGGAGTTCCGGATCCCCATGTGGTCCCCTCTGACACTGCAGTGGGGCTGGCCTCATCACCCCTGGGCATCTATGCAGTCTGACTCACTCTTTCTGACACCACCCCAGCAGGAAGGAGAGGGACACCTCGATACTGCCCAGTGGGGGTGCAAGTCAGGTTCCTGCTGCCTCCAGTGACACCATGGGGTGTGGGTAGGAGCCTTCTCACCAGTTGGGGATGAAAGTCGCAGCTCCCCACTGGCCTTCTCTGACACTACTCTGTTAGGGGATTGGAGCCCCTCTTCTAGCCCAGCAGGGGTGGAATCTGAGCTCCCACTCGGTCTTGGCTGGGATGGATGGGGGTGGGGATGTTTTCTGTGGTGTTTGGCTGGGGTAGACCAGTTACTGTCTAAAAGTTTTCTGTCGGACCAGGCGCTGTGGCTCATGCCTGTAATCCCAGCACTTTGGGAGGCTGAGGCGGGTGGATCACGAGGCGGGTGGATCACGAGGTCAGGAGTTCAAGACCAGTATGGCCAACATGGTGAAACCCCGTCTCTACTAAAAATATAAAAATTAGCTGGGTGTGGAGGTGCGTGCCTGTAATCCCAGCTACTTAGGAGGCTGAGGCAGGAGAATCGCTTTAACCTGGGAGGTGGAGTTTGCAGTGAGCCGAGATTGCGCCATTGCACTCCAGCCTAGGCGACAGGGTGAGACTCCATCTCAAGAAAAAAGAAAAAAAAAAAAATTTTCTGTCTTGCTGGGTCTTTTCCTATAATTTTCCTTCTTTTCTATCCTATATTTTTCTAGCTTTCCTTAGTCCGTTTCCTGCAGAGAGCAGCTTTTTATTATTATTTTTTGCCTGTGTCCATTAGCATTTCCTAGTGCCAAGTGTGGGACACATGAGGCAAAAAGAAAACAAGCTTCTCACTGTGTCATTCTCAGGTCCTGGGCACCCTAGCGGGTCTGCCTTCTTCCCTCCACCTCTCCGAGTCTTCTTATGTTCATTTTATACAGAATGTCTTGGGTTTTTAGTTGTATTTAGCAGGAGAAATATGGACAAGAACATCTATTGCATTTTCCAGAAGCAGAAGTTTAGGTCTATATTTTTCACAAGACATTTTGATGGCCTTACATCTAGTTCACCTCCTCATTTTATAGAGCAGAAACTGAGGCTGCAGTGAGATAATGTATCTTATCCATGATCCAATAGTAAGTTTGGATTCCATAGTATGTTGGAAGCACAGTCCAGGCTGAAAACACATCTCCTAAACCCAGGTGCCATGCTGCTTCCACGACAGCATGGCGGCTCCCCCTTTGCCTGTATGTCTCACCTCTCCTGCTAGAATGCAAGGCCCTGTGCAGACAGCAGGCTACTCCTCCCCGTATTCACATGCTGCCATCTCCTCCAAAATGGCTTATTTCCCTAAGCAGATTCTAGCTTCCCTGATTGCAGAGACCAGGTCATGTGGCTCAGAATGGATACAGCAAGCACCCAAGGCATGGCTGCTGATGGTTCTCCCTATAGGAGCCAGTTGTCAGCATTGTTTAGTAAGTGTGGCATCCTGTTCCTCCAAGTGAGCTGGAGCCAGAAGGCACTTCGAGGATAGGGACAGATGGCATTTTCTGAAAGACAGACACACACACTGGTGAGCACAGAGGTTGTGCCATGTTTGGTTCTGGGAGGAATGTTAAGGGGAATCACAGCGCACACTTCTAGTGCTCCTGGGCATGTGACCCAGGCCCGAAGGACCATCATGTCATGTCCCAGACATCTTCGCACTGCAGCTTGAGCGTCTGTCCTCTCCACTCTACCCTTCACGCAAACAGTCACCATGGCTACGTTCCTCACCATCCCAGTGCCCAGTGCCCAGCCTGGAGTACAGCAGCCCTCAGTGATGACTGGCTGATTGGAGCTGATCAATAGGCGAAAGAACAAACAGATAAACAAAGGAATGACCCAACCACAGCAAAGACAATTCCTCATGCACAATGAGGATATTTAGCTCAAAAAAGACTTGCCATGCTAGGCTGCTGAGGAAAGTCAGTAGGCAAAAGACACAAGTAAAATAGTTAAAAAAAAAAAACCATCAGCTGGAGCAATGAGAAGGGGGCTTGCGGCTGAATCAAAGAATGATCTTTTTGATTAATTGAGCTGCCCAACTGTGCTGAGATGCCTTCTGAAGCAGTGAGCTCCCTGCTACTGGAAATACCTCATGGTGGGGAGCTGGATCAGGTGACCTCTGAGCTTCCTACCACCTGAGAACCCATGATGTCTTCAGAATTCACTGGAGGCCTTAAACTCCAGTGCAAGGGAGTTTGTTGGGGCTCAGAAAACAATATCCCAAAATGAAGGCCTCAGCAGCAGCCTCAGAAGCAAAAGTCTTTCTCTGACTTTCTGCCCTCCTGCCTCTCACTCTCAGTCTCACTCTCCCCTGAAGCTAGCCATAGAAGTTAGACTCCCTCTTCCCCTCCATGAGAAACCACAGCTTCTTTCTCCCAAAGCCAGCCATGAAACCTAAAGATAGAGCTCTAATTCTCTCTCTGCCTTTCTTTGTGAAAACTGGCCATAAATAAATTATCTCATCTGCTTTGTTTGATTATAGGTTATGCCACCCATTCCAGAGAGGGTCCTGCCCCAACTCAGAAGGAAGGAATGCTGCACAGAGAGGCCAAGAAGAGTCGAGACAGACAGGCCTTGCTCTATTTCCCCATTTCGTCTATTAGCATGAGATCATGCCCTTTTGGTACAATCCCATTTCTACAACTGTCCATACTTTGTTTAACTTAACCATAAAAATAGACAATTTCCCCTGTATCTTTGGGTCTTCATTCTGCAGCCTCCCATGTATACATGTTAAATAAACGTGTCTGCCTTTTCTCTTATTAATCTGCCTTTTGCAAGTTGATTTTTCAGCAAATCTTCAGAGATCCAGGGATTACCCTAGGCCCCCACAAGTTGAATCCTTGAGTTCCATCAAGGATTTGATGTGGTGAAGAAGATGAGGGAAAGAAAAGGTCAGCCCCAGCCTCTGGGAAGCTTCTACTAGAGATAGGGCATGTGACATCATTCTAGCCAGTCACCAAATAGTTCTGGTTCCCCCTATTCCAGGCACAGAGTAGCGCTGTACTTCTCAGTGTGCTTATGGTTGGATGAGGCCACATGACCCGTTCTGGGCAACAAGCTTGGAGTGGAAGTGACAAATGTTGTAGGTAGGCTGGAGCCCTGAACTGCCAATGCACGATCCTCCAAAGCTCCTTTTTCTCTGTCATGACAACTGGTTAAAATTGAACTGTACCACCAAGCTGTGCCCTGGTTGTTTAATGTTACTGAGATTTTGGGTTGTTTGTTACTGCAGCATTACCTAGGCTATCCTGGCTGATACAGGGGAACAGACTTTGCCTGTATGGAACACCAGAGAAAGATACAAGATAAAAAGTTCAAGGCACACAACAGGGGCTGGGTTGGACAGAGCTTCCAACATCTGAACCTACACACAGACCCCTCTGCATTCACCATTCTCAGCCCCCTACTTGAGTAACACCCAATACGATCCATCTCCTCTAGCTGTGCTGCCTTCTATTACCCTAACATCCCAACATTGTGCCCTATTCAACCTCTGATAACATCATGTCTTCTCTCTTCATCTTCTTCTCTCTTCCCTTCCATCTAGTCAAACATCCTACCCATTCTCAAAGGCAAAGGTCAGGCCTCATGTCCTACAAGACACCTCCCTACCCACAGAGACCAACTGGACCACTCTTTGGAATCACCGCAGTTCTTGTGGCCAGGATGACATCTCTTTGGGGCTCTTACGTGTATGTTGTCATCTTGTTCTGTGTAAACTAGTTTTTACCCTACAAACTGGCAGTGATCCAGAAGCTCCCACTCATACTCATCTGCTGGGCTCACAGCAGGGGCTCAATAAATATGAACCAAACAGACAGCAGCACATAAACCTGGTATTTCTTGTATATCCAAGAAAGTGCTAAAAAATGTAGGTACTTTTACTAAGATATTGTTTGCACTAATGATTTTTTAAAATTAGCACAGAACAAAATCCTATAGTTACTAAAGGGTAGCAAGTTGACTGGCAGAAAACTCCTTCTACCTTTTTCTGGGGCCAGAGGTAATCAGTATATTTGAAGGTCTCCTCCACCTACCATCTGGTACCCCCTGGGTCAGAGTCAATGTTGGTGCCCAAATAGCTGGCTTGAAGGTTGGCACAGGTATCAGGGGATGGGGAACAGTGGAGAAGTTAGGAAGACCCAGACCTGCTGTGGCGGTGATTTGGATCCAGTTGGGCATTTCATGGAGTTACAGAATGCAAACAGAGATTTCTGGAGAGACTCTAAGAAGTCTGTGTCATTGTTTTGCAGAAGAGGTGCTTGGAGCCAGTGTCACTCGTGGGTCAACACCTAGCTCTCCTGGCCCTTGGGACAAGGCTCTTTGACTCTCTTTATGCTTCAGTTTGCTACAGGGCATCAGGCTGAAACAAGAGAGTACCCTTCACTTATTCCAGGGAATGTTGGGATCATAGGCCCTCAGCCAAGACTCAAAGTCATCATTTGTGTCACACCCCCATCTTTCCCAGGGCTTCATGTGAACCTGCCTGATAAGGAGTCGTGCTCATCAGGTTCCTAGCAAAGATTTCATCACCTTGCTCAACAGCCAACACGGTGGGCCAAGTCCTTCCGTCAAAGGAAGTCCTTCCCAAGGTCTAATCAGAGGCTCTGCTGTTGTGGCGCATATTAATTTCCTGTCCTTGGCACACCCGTGCAGATGGAAAACAGCTGCTCACTCCTTACCCCATACAACCTTTCCTATGCCTTTGGTTTCTTTCCTGAATTCTACATCTCATGCCAGCACCTTGAAAAGCCTTCTGAATGTACTGCTGCTGCAGTTTCTCATTTCAGCAATCCCTACACATTTCCCCTATTACAATGAAAAGCTGGAAATTTCTGACATCCTAACTAAATGACTAGGTGACGGACGGGTCTTTTGGGAAGAGGATGCCAGGATGTCAGGCAATCCCAAATACAGCTGAATCCCAGTTCCCGGCAGCTGGTCGGCCTCGTCTGAACTATCTGTAGCCCTTTTTTTGCTCTACGCTCTCTGGGCTCTCTTCCTCCTCCCTTGTGGGACCCGGTCTCCTCTAGGTTGCCCCCACTTTCTGCCTCTGAAAGAGTTCAGAAAAAGCAAGGTTTTCTTATTGACATTAGCTAAAAAAACAAACAGGATGAGGCTGGAAGCCTGCTAGGGATGAATCAATCATCCCAGTGTACGACTAATCTGCAAATGGGGCCGCATCTGGGCCCTGGTTGCAGGGCATGGTCTGTGGCCCACCACCCAGAAGCTGTTTGGCAGAATGCAGGAGCTCCGCATCTTCCTGCCAACCTTACTTTTGACATGTGCAGCCAACGTGGTCAGTCAAAAGGAGCACCAGAGCAGCCAGCCACCCCATCTCCATGTAGCCTCAGTTTCTCCCTGAAACTAATTGTCTCCATGGGTAAAAATGGGTTAGCAGTGCTCTCCCATCATCGTGATGGCCCCAGAAAGCTCATCAAAGTTGGTGTGACGGAGGAAAAGGGCCCAATAGGGAATGACTGCATGGACTGAGCCTGGGCCAACTCAGTGCAGTCTCAGGCATCACTATTGAGTGTCCACTGAGTACAAGGCCCTAGGCCAGAAGTGGTTGAGGAAGTAGAGCCAGCCCCGACTCCCGTCTTAGGGTTGACTAGCTGGCTGAAGCACAGGCAGGTGTGCATGGAACAGCTTGGTAGCAGCATGAGCCAGTGTGAGGGTGTCTGCCTGGGCACGTGGGTGTAGCGAGGAGCCAGCCGGGGTGCTCATGGGTGGTGTCCCTGAGAGCTGGTCCTGTGTTCTTGCCTCTGGTGGGCCAGGCTAAAGGGAGCCTTGAAGGATGAAGGGAATAGCAGCATCCCATCACAGTAGCAAAGGCACCCTTCAGTGGGCAGCTGCCTGGGTCCTTTTCCATCAGAGAGCCCCTGCACGACAGGGGTGACAAGGACACTGCCACAGGCCAGCTACGTGGGGCTTTCCTTGGGGTGCGGTCACTCAAAGGACGCTGCCCAGGTTTGATCCCTCCAGTAGGGGGCATCAGGAGATGGCTGCTTCATGGGCAGAAATCAGAGGTTCCTGGGAAGGAAACTCAGGTGGGTGTCCCCACGGGCGGACGCATGGACGTGGGCATGAGCCACCATGGGCCACGTGGCCAAGGGCAACACTCTAGAGAGGGCAGAGCAGTGAGAAGCAAGGAGCTGGCCCCCACACTGTTGGGCTACCATACCAGCCCTGAATGCCCATCCAGGCTGGTGGCAAGAGAAAAATAAAGGTTCCTCTTGTTTATGCCATGCTGTTGTTTGTACCTAATAAATTCATTCTCTGATGTCTAAAAATAAAGCCTGTCATCACTGAACCAAGGTGCTGCCGACCATGGGAGACTTCATGTAAATTCAGGCCCACAGATGCTCCTGCCTCCCCGTGCAGTACCCAGGTCTGAACCTTGGCCATCCATCCAGGAGATGCTACTACCCCTCACCTCCTCTGTGCACCTGCCCAGGTTTCTGAACTCCAGGCCACCCCCTGAGCCCCATCTCGTGTCCTGCAGGGGGCATCTGTTTTACACCTGTGTCTTGTCCTTTTCACTTAGCAGTGCTGCCCTTGAAGGCAGGTCCCTGGCTTCAAGCCCACCTGGAGCTTAGCACCAGGCCCCTGCAAACACTCCTGGTTGACAAATCTCTAAGAAATTCCTCCTGAAAGACCCTCTCCAATCTTCAGAGGTTTCTTTGGCTGTAAGCAACTTCACACAGCACAGGTGGTGCATCCCACGCCAGACTCAGGCAAACCCAGCATTCTGACTGAGCCTTCCCTTCTGTCCCAGCTGGCTCTCCAGGCATGGACGTTGCAGACACTGCACCCAAGACCAACACAGCACCAGGCACACATGGCTGTGGCAGGGGGTGTCCCTCAGTGGCCCAGCCCCTCTTTCACTTCTTGGAAGTAGACATCTCTCCGTCTTCCCTCTGAGATGATCAGGCGGCCATCGCAGGTCAGGGGTGATGGGAATGCCAGTGCTCCTGTGGCCTGTAGGAGGTCCCTCCCACAAAACCTTGCCTCTGGGCATGTCAGGTGATTAGGTGGGATTCTATGCAGAGACCCTGCTGTCCACCCTCCTTGGGCTCCTCCCCTCCACCCTCCTTGGGCACCTCCCCTATAATGAACCTATGTCTTAGTTTCACCTGCCAAGAAAGGATTTAATATGAGCTTTTCACAACTTCACTTTTAAGTTGAGTTATATTTCATTTTGTCAAACACTGCCTACCCCGAGTCAACTGCTCAGCTGCTTCCTGAAGGTGGGATTGGGGTAAGCCTTGTGGTGTCAGGGTGCCTGGGGCAGGGACAAGTCCACACCTAACCCCACCCCACAAGCCCCCAGCCCTGCTCCATGGGCCCATATTATCTGGCGAACCCCCACACAACCTCCTGCAGGTGGGGAAGGCAGACCCGAGAGGACAGGGGTGGGTGGGGAGGTGAGGCAGATGAAGGGAGAAAACGTGGAGAACCCTTCCTCGCGCCCTGGAGACTCTGTCAGGAGTGATGTGGAGAAGGGGACCAGAAGGGAAAGGCAGCAGACAGGCCCCCAAAAAGATGGTAAAGGGGAGAGGAAAAAGGACCCTTCCTTGGAAGATTCCAGAACCAGACACCTGCTGACCAAATAACAGAGAGCTCTCAGGGACAAACCTCTTATTCCCCATCTAAGAGCTTCAAGCGCTCCCTGAAAGTCTCTGCCTGGTGCTTGAGTCCCCAAATCCAAGTTCACAACTGCTGCTGAAGAGTGAGGGGAACTCCATTTAGGAGACCCTAGAATAATTGGCAGGAGCAAGACAGTGCCCCTGAGGAGCAGGGCCTAGACCAAAAGCTAGGGGGTCAGGGAGTATAACACGGGGTCCCAGGCAGGGAGGCAGCAGAGACAAAGGCACCCCCTAGAAGGTCACCTTCTGCAGCTGGGCAAGGTAGCAGTGCCATACGGGGTGGAGGGCAGACAAGTGGCACCTCCGGGGGACTCAGTTTCCTCATCTGCAAATGGCACGGAGATGTTAGAAGGACCCTCAGAGGCCATCGAGGCTCCTTCTGGGTTTTATGTAAGGAAGCTGAGACCCAAGGCGGAAGAGTTTGCCACCAAGTTTGTGGCAGAACAAAAACAAGACTCCAGGTCTCCCATTACCCCCAACCCCTGGGGCTCTTATTATGGCCTCCTTCTTAAGAAACAATTGAACACACAAGCAAATCTTGTCATGTGAAAGAACCATCCTGGGCAGCCATCCCCCCACACCATGGGGCAGCCACACCCTGCAGCCTAAGAAAGATCTAGAACCGAGGCCACTGACCAGCTTCCCTTGGCACAGAATAGAGGAGTTGGGTGAATCTGCCAGGGGACCGAAGCTGAACATGATTAAGTGGATCGAAACTGAACATGAGCAAGTAGGCCTGGGGCAACCCATGACTGCAGCGGCTCTGAAACCGGGCATGGCCCCTCACAGGAGCCTGCAGGGGCTCCGTCCGCTTTCTGGACAGGCACAGTCTGAGGCCGAACTCGGGATGGGGACACATGGGTTTTTCAGCCTCTAATCCCACAGGCTCCTGCAGGCAGGAATGAGGTATCAGTGAGAACAGCTGGACCACCAGAGGGTGTGGGGAAGGGCCTGGGGGTCACCAGGGCAGCTGTCAAACAGCAGCTGCCCCCCTTCCCTCCCAGCCACGCAACCCACCCACGAGCCTCTCAGGACCTCACGGCAAGCAGCAGGGAGAAAGGCGGCAGGCTCCAGTGGGGTCCCAGGACTGTTGGTTGGCTGGAGGGATGGACAAGTCTCTGACAGCTCCCCCACAGGCTGCCCCTCCCAGGCCTTCTGCAGATCTGGAGCAGAAGTGACAACCAAAGCACCCGCCAGCATCAAAATGCTGAGTCCCATTGTTTGTGGGGCCACAATGTTGGTGCCTGAACCCTCAGTGCAGTCATTTGACTGCTGTGTAATATTCCACTGTAAGGATGGATCCCAAGGCACCTCTTAATTCTCCTCAGCAAACATCTGGGCTGCTTCCAGATGTGTGTTAGTATATAGAACGCAGTCACTAAAGACTAAAGAAGAAATCTCATCAAGTGATGAGTTTGGGGGAGTGCCTGTGGGCAGGGGGTTAGGGAGGGCTTTCCAGGGGACAGATGCACCCTCCCCTCTCCCACCTCTCTGCACTCTCCATGTCACCACCCCTCAGGAGCCACTGTGGGCTGGCCCAGGAACCCAGGCAGACAAGACATAGGATACCCTCAGACAGAGCGCAGAGCCGGTTCCCTACCTGCTGTGGGGGGGCTCGCCCTCGGGAGAAGGAACAGCTGCTGTCCAGTGGTTCGCTGCAGTCCGCTGTCCACTGCAGAGCAGAAAGGAGCGATCAGTGATGGCAGGACAGCCAGGCCCATGCTCACTCTGCCAGGCTGCAGGAGTTGTGCCCCGGCCTTCCCCATTAGCATGAGTGTGGAATCCTAGTTGGTCATTTCAACCCAAATCTTTCTCAACCACCAGACCCAATTTGGCATCCTCAGGCTCCACATCAAGATGAAGCTTTGGCATCTGCTTGAGGGGGAGGCAAACTCACTTCCCTTCACCTGAGCCCAGCACAGTGACAAAGACTGGCTACATCCCAAAGTCAGCCAGAGATGACGAAACTTATTCTGAGTTTGGTACCACCAGCACCACGTTTGACCGCCTGACCTGGCTTCAGCCACACTAGCCCTCTATTACATCAAGGGTGTGGCCGGAGCTGGCAATGAGGCAGGTATGTGTGGGTCTTCCTAGAAGCCTAGCTCCAAAAGATGATGGGTTTGGCACCAGGAAAGAGCCCAACCTGGCCATCAGAAGCGTGGCTCAGACAAGCCCTGCCACTCACATCCCCTAAGAACTCAGAGGGCTGCTGTGCCCCAAAGTGCGGTCTGACAACCATCTGCATGAGAGTCCCCAGAGTCCGCAACATGGAGGTCCATGGGCCCCAGCCTTTACCCACTGAATTAGACTTTGCGAGGCCAGGGCCAGAGGATCAGTGTTTTGACGAGCTCCCCAAGGGATGCATTGGGAGTTTGGGAGCCACAGAAATCCATGTGATCTCTCAGGCTTCATTTTGTCATCTATAAACTGGGGAGAGCCATGCTGGGTGACTGGCTGGGAGGCTGGGACGAAGGACCTTTGTGAGCTATAAAAACACTGTATAGATACAATGCAGTAGCAGCCATATAGCCCTTCCTGTCAAATGCTATCCAGGTATACGGCAGTGTTTTTACTATTGTATTAAACACTAGCTAGCCTCTGGAGCTGAAGTTGTTGAATACTGATCTTAACCTACACCCTGCATGATACATAAAGAGCAGAGGAGGGCCAGGCAGCTCACACTTGTAATTCAGCACTTTGGGAGGTCAAGGCAGGAGATCACTGGAGCCCAGGAGTTTGAGACCAGCCTGGGCAACATAGAGACACCTTGTCTCTACTAAAACAAAAACAAAAACCAGCCAGCTACGGTGGCATGCACTTGTTGTCCTAGCTACTTGGGAGGCTGAGGCTGGAGGATTGCTTAAGCCCAGGAGTTTAAGGTCGTAGTGAGCTGTGATCGTGCCAATGCACAATGCTCTTAGGTAACAGAGCGAGCCTCAAAAAAAAAAAAAAAAAAAAAAAAAAAAAAAAAAAAAAAAAAAAAAAAAAAAAAGAGAAAAAGAAAAAAAAAAGGAAAGAGCAGAGGGAAGCCCAGTCTCTGCATGTTTGATGACATGGTCAAAGCTGTGAATGTGTGCCAATGCACTCCTGGCTTTCTAAAACCTTGGCTGGACGTGCCCTCCTGAGCATGGCTCAAGGGTATGACCTTTGTCCAGGATGAACGTTATTATTACAATGTTGTTGACATAGGCTGGGTGGAAGTGTATCCTAGAGCAGCACCATCCAACTGAAACCAGATGAGAGTCACGCAGAAACCACAGGCAGAAGTTTAAGTTTTCTAGTAGCCAGATTTTAAAAAGAAACAGGTAAAATTAAATGAAATAATATATTTTATTTAATCTAATACATCAAAATATTATCACTTCAACAGGTAATCAATATAAAAAGTTGTTGATGAGATATTTTACATTCTTCTTTCCATAGTGTTTCAGAAATCTACTTAGAGCACACCTCAGTTTGGATGAACAACATTTCAAGGGCTTCAAGAGCCACATGTGGCCTGTGGCTACCATAAGGGGCAGTGAGGCCCTAGAGAAGTGGCAACAGTGTCAGAGGCACTCCTCGCCCATTCCCTTTCTTTGAGCCTCAGGTCGAGAGTTGGTACTAGCTACCTGAGGTTGCCATTCCCTGGGCTGTGTAGCTTCTCAGGTAGAAGTAATCAATTCTTTGGATTAAATTCCCTCTGCTTGGATCATTGCAGTCCCAAAGTATTTCCCCTAAGATATTTATTAATCATGGCTGGCGGTGGGGAGAGAAAAATGAGAAACCATCAGATGCCACTTTAGCCAAGTGATCAAGGTTAATATCACCAGTAACAAAACATAGCTGCATCATGGACTCCCCAGTGTGGTGCGTCGAGACGGGCACATCACTTCTGGGGTATTCTTGACAAAAATGCACCCTCTCGACATAATCATGAGAGAATATCACACCACCCAAATTGATGAGCTTTCTACAGAAGCACTGACCAGAACTCTTCAAAAGTGTCAAGGTTGTAAAAGAAAAGAAAAGTAAAGAAGACAAAGTATCAGATTGGAAGGGAATGAGGTGATGTGGCAATTACATGCAAATTTGGATCCTGGAACAGAAAAAGGACATTCATGGAACAACTGGTGAAATCTGAATAAAGCTTCTAGTTAAGAGCATTGTACCAATGTTAATTTCTTGCTTCTGATAATGGTTCTATAGTTATGTAAGGTTCATTTTAAGGCAAGGTGAGGGACAAGTGTTTGGGAACCCCCTGTTCCATCCTGCACCTTGGCTATAAGTCTAAAATAGTTCCAAAACAAAAATTAATATATATGTATTCATACATACGTAAAATGCATGCATACATAACTATAAGTATATATGTACATTTATTTATTTACTTATTGAGATGGAGGCTCATTCTGTTGCCCAGGCTGGAGTGCAGTGGCGCAATCTCAGTTCACTGCAACCTCCCCCTCCCAGGTTCAAGCGATTCTCCTGCCTCAGCCTCCTGAGTAGCTAGGATTACAGGCATGTGCAACCATGCCCAGCTAATTGTTGTATTTTTAATAGAGACGGGGTTTCACCATGTTGGCCAGGCTGGTTTCAAACTCCTGACCTCAGGTGATCCACCCACCTTGGCCTCCCATGGTGCTGGGATTACAGGCATGAGCCACCATGTCTGGCCCACATTTTTAGAATAATGTATACAGATACACATAAACATATATGTATATGTATATACATACATATGTATAATGTTTAAAGTATTGTAACTATAATCCCTCTGCTTTATATATTGAAGTAGTTTCTGCTTCCCTGGTTGGAGGCTGGCTGACAGGTGGGGGACATCCAAGGCATACAGTGTCCACTGGCTGGAGGGAACACGAGGCCATGCTTGCACTCCTCATCCCATCCTATGTGATCTCTCACAAAAAGACTTCTCCCCTTCCAGGCATCCTGAACATTTCAACCCCAGTTGTATAGTGCTGGTGTGATATTCCACAGCACGGTGACGCACGGGGGACATACCTCCTCTGGGGTCAGCACGGGCCCTGGCAGGATGGGGCCTCCTGATGGGCACGCGCAGAACAGACCCCGAGGCTTTGTGCACATCCATATACAACCCTACTCTCCTTGGTGAGCTTTCCAAGCTCCAACGAGACTGCTCTGCCTTGTCCAAGGCCATACTTAACTGTACATTTGCCAACCAAAAGCCACTTCCTGAGAGCCTTCTGTGTGGGGCCCTGAACACAGAGTGTTCCCACACAGGAGAGGTTAGATGACCTGTCAAATAATAGCAATGAGAGGGCGGTGGGGACGGTGTGGCTGAGATGAAGAGTGTGCTCTCGGCAGGGGCCGTAAGGGAGGGAAAGCAGGCAACCCAGGGTGCCCAGAGAAGAGTGAGGTGCCCAAGAGAGGCAACAGGCTCAGCAGAACATGGCCTGCTTAGGGCAGACAGCGGCTGTCAGGCTAGAGAACTCAGAGACACTTCCTCCATATGCAGAGGCCGAAGGTTTCTATTATGGGAGGCTGAACTGGCCTGGGGGAAGTGGGGAAGAAGGTCCCACATAGGGGTTCATCAGCAGTGGTGGCAGAGATGGAAATGAAGCAGTGGATCTCCGAGTGTGGAACAGAGGAGCAGCAGGCCAAGTGGGTGAGCTGTGCACAGGAAAGCCAGCAAGACGGCGGAGTCCACAGACCCCCATTCCAGACACCCAGCAAAACTGGAGATAGGCACAGCCCCCGGCAGGAGGAGGGACTGTGGCCCTGCGTGTGACTGTGTAAATGGGGAGGAGTGAGGTGTGAATGATCACACTGAGCACAGCAAGCTCTACCCATTGGGCTTGTGGGGCTCCATCTCCAACCCCAGCCCAGCAGTAGCCCCAGGGCAGCCTGTCCAGGGCTGCTGCCTGAATTCCCTCCATCAGAGACACCCTTCTTCCCTGGCCCTAAAGGCCCTCTGGGAGCCCTCCCTTCCCTGTTCTGAAGCTCCTCCCCATCCCTGCTGGGATTCTGCCCTCAACACCGGCTTCCTCTGTGGCAGGCACCGCCACCTCCTGCCTGCCATTTGCCTTCTCTGAGATACCGCCTAGAAAATTTCCAGAAATGGACCTCCCCAGAACCAGTCCTGATCTGTAGGAGATGAGTCAAGAATGAAGAAGAGCCCCACCTCTCCAGACCCACTCCTCAGTCCGGGCCAGGGCTTGAAATCCCACACATTTCCCCTTCAAAGCAAACAGGCTTACAGCTTTGAGCCTCCTGAACCTGCAAGTCCTCTTGGGGGCAAAGGTGGTATCTTACTTGAAAAGGTCATCAAACAGAAAGGCAGGAAATGTGGGAAGTTTGCTAGATATGGGAACGATGAACATCAAATTCACAAGAGTGGTTTAAAGGCCTCAACCACAGCTATTATAATTCATTTCTTAATTTAAAAACCTGGAAAAAACATGACACAGGGTTAAGATTTAATAAACATGAGAGTACAGATGTTTATTCTCCACTCAAAATAGATGTGTATTTTACTATTGTCTGTTATCAGTCCATCTCAAGTATTTCACAATAAAAAACAATTAAAATAAGCTATTTGTCATTTTACATCCCAGGATGGACAGTATTTTTTTTTTTTTT
>NW_012109474.1:1546850-1550433 GCF_000951045.1 Mandrillus leucophaeus | reverse complement strand
CACCACCACACCTGGTTAATTTCTTTGTATTTTTAGTAGAGACAGGGTTTCGCCATGTTGCCCTAGATGGTCTCAAACTCCTGAGCTCAGACGATCCACCCGCCTTGGCCTCCCAAGTGCTAGGATTACAGGTGTGAGCCACCACACCCAGCCAGTGTTTTATGAGCAGAGATTGGGAAAGATTGGGGAGACCCCAGGGTACTGAGCATTGGAGGAGGAGGAGAGAGAAGCAAGAAGCTCAGAGTGTGGGAGGCTGGAGGTGCTAAAGCTAAACCAGGACCCCTTTTCAGTGGTGCCTAAAACTCCCCCTACCAGACATCAAAGTATCTCATAAAGCTAGAGTCAAACCAGCATGTTGAACCAGTACAAGAATAAAAAAGCAGATTAACTGATAAAACTGCACCCATAAGCAAATTAATGTACAAATGGGAACCTCATATAGGATAAGAATTGTGTTTTAAATTGAGGCAGAGGCTCATCAATAAATACACGGTATTGAGGCAACCACCCAGCCATTGAAAAAATAACCTTAGATATCTGCCTTGCACTGAAAATCTGAGATGCAAATTTTAAACTAAATCAAAATTTCAAACTTCTATGTGACAAAAGAAATCACAAACAAATAAAGACAAGTGAGAAGCTACTTGCAAAATGCACAGTCATCCCCCCCTTTATCATTGAGGGATCCAATCCAAGATCCCCTCGTGGATGCCTGAAACTGTGGGTGGTAAAAAGCCCTACATCTGTTTGTGATCCTGTAACAGAGATGTCTGCTCAGTGACTCTGGGCTGGGCAGTGATGGGCAGGTAGAGGATACAGACAGGAAATGCTAGACAAAGGGATGATTCGTGTCCCGGGAGAGACAGCATGAGATTTCATCATACTGCCCGGAATGCCATACAATTTAAAATGCATAAACTGTTTATTTCTGGAATTTTTCATTTAACATTTTTGGACTGCAGTTGACCGCGGGTAACTAAAACTGTGGAAAGCAAAACAGTGGATAAGAGGAGCCTGCTGTGTAGCAAAGAATTAATCACCAGACTATATAAAGACTTCACTTAAATCTAGGCACTGTTCTAAGTCCATTGCACTTATTCTTCATGGCTACTGTGGCACTCTTACCTTCTCTAATTAGCAAACATGGAGACTGAAGCACAGTGTGGTTAAGTAACTCACCCAGGAATACACAGTCAAAAAGTGGCAGAATGAGCAAAGGACAGAAATAGGTATCATTCAAAGAGCCAGGAAAAATGACTGGTATTAAACACAATATGTAATCTTGGATTAGACAGAGATCACAGCCAATTTTTTTTTTGCTCTAAACAATATTACTGGGAAAACTGCTGAAAGATCTGTAGGTTTAATCACAGCATTCTATCAATGTTCATTTCCTATACTGTATCACGTCCTTGTTCCGAGGAAATACACACTGAAGTGGCAAGGGATACAGGGGCATCATGTCTGGAACTAACTCTCAAATGATTTAGAAAGAAGTTTTATATACAATTATATGTATAAATTATATATATCATAAGATATATTTAGAGAGAGTGTGTGGGTACAAATGTAGTAAGATGTTAATTGCATATGCAAGAATTGTTTGTACTATTATTGTAATTTCTATGTATATTTGAAATTATTTCAAAATGCAAAATTATTTTAAAGGTCATCTTACCCAGGGCTTCTTAACCAAGGGTGGTGTCAGACCACCCAGGGGGGATACTGGGGGTCCACATGCCAGGTCTTCCCCAGTGAATGCACGGGTGGTGGTGGAATGTGACCTCTGTGTGTAAAATCTGCCCCAGGTGGGTGCTGTACAATGCAACCAGGGCTCTCACCGATGCCTTCATTTCCCTGAAGGGGGACTTGAGGCTGAGGGGAAATGGCTTCCTCCCATTCTCGCAGGCCCCAGTCAGAATCCTGCCAGCCTGAAGACCCAGCTTCTCAAAGACAGGAGTGTGCGTGATAGCTTCCTTTATCCTGGGCACATGGGCTTCTTACTGACATGGGGAGGAGAACCAAGACCCAGAGGTGGGACCCAAGGCTGGCGGGCAGCTCATTCTTGATCCAGTGATATTCTGGAAAAGACCTGTGCTAAGAGGGACAGGAAGCTGCTGATGGCTGAGATTTGAGAGAGAGAGAGAGAGAGAGAGGCTTTTGCTCCCATCTTTTCAGAAACAAACAACTTTCCTGTTGTAGAGAATGCTTGAGTGATTAGGAGCTTGAGTTCTTGAAGCAGAGAGTCCTGAGTTCAGATCCCAGCTCTGCCACTTACTGTATGACCTTGGGCAAATCGCTTCACCCCCAGGACTAAGTTTCCTCCATCTGTAATAATAATAGATCTACCAATAGCAGAGAGGGTAAATGGATGGCACTTGGAGACAGGTTGCCTGTTTCAAACCTCAGTCTTGCCATGTACTTGCTGTGTGGCCTCAGGAAGCTTAAGTCAACCTCTCTATGCTTCAATTTCCTCCCTTGTAAAATGGTAATAATAACAGCATCTTCATAGAATCATCAAGACTAAATGAGTTAACATGTAAGAAACAATGCAAACAGTCTCCTTTGTTACTTCCTCTTCATCTCCCCAAATTCTTAAGTCAAGGCTCAATCTTTGATTCTCTCCTATAAACTTCCTCATTCCCTGGGCTTAAAACAGCATCCAAATATAAATCTCTAGCTCATTCTCCTCCTCTGAACACCACCATTGTGCATCGGACTGGTGGACCAACATCTCCTCTAAGACGACTAATATTATCTTAAACCTTTCATGCCCAAACGGGACTCATGATCTTTGCCCCCCAAAGCTGCTCTTCTGGGGTCTTGCATAGCTCATTTCTACAAAGTCTATCCTATTTGCTCAGGCTAGAATCTTCAGGGTCAATCACAGTGTCAGCACCTTCCAGGCACACCTAGACTCTGAAGGCATCTCATCACCTCCAGTGACCACATGGCCCCAGTCTCCACTGCCTCTCCCCTGGGGCAAGGAGAAAGCTTCCTGGTCTCTGCTTCCTCTCTTGCTGACCCCCCACCATAGCCTATTCTCTACATGGCATTCAAAGGGATCCATTCAACTGTGTGGCATACCCCACACCAGAGCTTTGCCCTGGCCATTCCCTCTGCCTAACTCTTTCCCAGGTGGCCTCACTCTCACCTCCTTCAAATCCTCCCTCTGTTCCTCCCTCCCACCCTCCATTCCTCCCTCCCTCCCTCCCTCCCTCCCTTCCTTCCTACCCCCTCCCACTGCCACTCCCTCCTGTTTTCTTTCCTTTTCTCTCTGTTTTTGTTGTTGTTGTTGTTGTTGTTGTTGTCTGTTTGTTTTGAGACAGGGTCTCCCTCTGTTGCCCAGGCTAGAGTGCAGTGGTGTGATCTCAGCTCACTGCAACCTCCAGGTCCTGGGCTCAGGTGATCCTCCCACCTCAGCCTCCACAGTAGCTGGGACCATAGGTGCACACCATCACACCCAGCTAATTTTTGTATTTATAGTAGAGACTGTGTTTCACCATGTTGCCCAGGCTGGCCTCGAACTCCTGGGCTCAAGCAATCCACCTGTCTCAGACTTCCAAAGTGCTGGGATTACAGG
>NW_012109474.1:1543540-1545376 GCF_000951045.1 Mandrillus leucophaeus | reverse complement strand
ACTAAGACAATGTGAATTAAAATGACAAGATGTCCCAATATACTGGTGGTAGTATGGATAACGGAAGATCTTTGGAGAGCAATTCAACAACAGCTATTAAAATTAATTTTACTTCTCAGCATCTAACTGAAGAAACACCGTTATTTGTGCAGAAGGAGGCATGTTCAACAGTATGCGTTGAAGTATCACATATTTCCAGGGGAAAATTTAGAAGTAACCTGAGTGCCCACCATTAAGCAAATGGTTAAATAAATCCATGCTATGGACAACTGGGCAGCCACTAAACAGAACACAGCAGATGTGCAAGCCCAGAAGAATCTCTGGGGCATGTGGGCAGGTGAAAAATGCAAGTTATTGAACAATATATCCACTGGCTGTGATATACGATTTGACAATATTGTATTTCTTCAAGTCATACATATGTCAGGAAAGGCATTAAAAAAGGCAAGGAAATGAACTCACCCATCTGATGGGAGGTAGGAGTAAGGGAGCAGAATGAGGTGGTAGCACAGAAGATTTTATTGGTAATATCTGAATTCTTATGTACCATGATAATGTATGCATAAAGGACTTATATAATTTAAAATAATTTTAGTCCAGGAGAATTTAATTATTAACATTTGAATTCTTGTGTACTATGGGAATGTATGCATAAAGTACTTTATGTATAATTTAGAATATATTTTTTAAATAAGGGGAAAATACCTAATAAATCCCCCATGCCGAACCACCCCGCAGTCCTCCTATAAACTCACTTCTTCTGTTAAGCCTTTCATGGGTGGTCCACCATTGAGTGCTTCCTCCTGTGAGCAAAGATATCAGGGAAAATGAATTTAAGGGCAGAAGGAAACGAAGAGATGGGATTTCTAAAAAAGGGTGAAGGAACAGTGAACAGGGAAGGCAGAATGAAAGGAGAGACGTAAAGGGAAAGAGGAGCAACGCGTTAGGAAAAGCCACCGAGCCAATCTGAACACTCTCACCCTATCCTATTCATTGCCACTTTGTAAAGTGCACCCCGTTGTAAAGATCACTGCATTTTGGATGAAACACAGGGCTTCCAAGTGCCTGAAAGCATCAAAATAGGGCTACAGGAAGCAATCTTCACTCTCACTGGCTCTTAGTTTGACCTCTTAACAAGAATTTACTGGAAACTATGCCGTCATTAAACGTATCTGCTCTTCATAGGGTCCCTACATGTTATCTTTCCAAGAGACCGGAGCAGGGGCAGCAGGCTATGGAGGGGGGAAAGGAGACAGCCCTGCTCCCACTGTGGCAATCAGAGTGACGCATAGGCTGATGAACACTCCAGGCCCAGGCCCCGCACCTTTGCCTGCATCTCTAGCAGTGCGGCCTGTACATCAGTATTTCTTACATTGCCTAAGTGAGTTCATGCTCGCCCAGAGTGGCATACTGCTTCCAAGCTTTCTGGTGATCCACCAGATCATCCACGAACATCACATGTGCCAGCATTTTCCCCACTTACAACATCCTAATCTTTTCCCCAGAAGGTTAGTGGTCAACGAGATTTGGAGTCCCAATTTTCTTTCTGCAGGAAATAAATCTATATTAACCACCCAACACCCAATCAGCCACGGCCTGAACAGAGCAGGAAACCACAAGTAGGTGGGGTAGGGATGGGGCTCCAGGGCCCAGGTCAGCCACCACCCAGCAGTGGGGTTTGGCCATGCTCCAGCTCTGTGCCTCAGTTTCCCTCCTTTAGAATAGGACTTTAATCCCTTTTCCACCCAAGGATAGAGTGACGGTGGGGACTTCCAATCTATTGGACAGCAGCTGCTCCTGAAACATGGGAGAGGGGTACAATGTAAAATATGGGGG
>NW_012109474.1:1539135-1542085 GCF_000951045.1 Mandrillus leucophaeus | reverse complement strand
TCCATCCATCCATCCATCCATCCTTCCTTTCTTTCCAGTTGTTACTGGGAAGGACGAGAGGAACACACGTGTACAAACATCATGAGATATTTTCTCCCTGAGTGTCAACTGTCATTTCTCAGATCCCAAAAAATGACCTCACCAGCTGAAGAGCAACATTCCTCTCCACTCCCTCAGGTCTTCTCAAGGTTTCCAAGATTCTTAACAAATTTCCTCCCCAGAAACATCAAAACACCACACAGGCAGACAGGAACATTCCCTGAGTGTTTTGTTTGTTTGTTTGTTTGTTTGTTTCTTTTTGGCTTCCATTTAAACTAGTCATCAGATTTAAAAAAAAAAAAAAAAAAGCCAAAGCGCTTTAGCAGAAATATTTCCCATAAAGCTGCGTTAATAGAGAAATTTTTTTAAAAAGTATCTTAGGTAGACACAGCTAACCCTGGCCTTCCTGAGAGTTGGCCACAGCCGTCCCTCCTCCAGAGTCGGTGCCCCAGGTGTGTGTGTGGCTGTGGGGAGCGGGGAGGCAGGGGCGCGGTAAGGGCAGGATTGAAACATCCTCCCTTTCTGGCAGCAGGCAGGCAGGCCCGCAGGCCCCGGAAACCTGCCAGGTGTCTGCATTCTTCGAGGGAATTCCAGAGCATGAAGAAAGTTTAGAGAATGCATCCAAATGTCATACCCCACAGGTGTTCTCCACACCACACTTTACAGCAGACGTCAGTCTGAAAGCCCCTCCACAGCCTTGCCTTGCCCGCCACACAGATGGGGGCATCCAAGTGTGAGTCAGGCCCCACGGATCCCAGCAGCTGGTGCCAGAAGCACAGGGCCCAGACTGAAAGTGCTGGGAGGGCCCCTCCTTTGAAAACTATGTCCCTGCTGGCTGCTCTGGGCACAGAAATTCTACCATCAGCCACGCATTCCTCTGGGGTGAAGCTTCGAGGCTTCCTTGGCTCCTCCAGGTAGAGCAAATTTCGGCCGGAGGAACCTTTGGAGGATGCCCTGCTGCAGGCCTGGATGCCACACAGCTGAAAAGGCAGGCAGCCCACAACAGGAGGTACCCAGCCAGCCCATATGTCCGTCCACAGGCCCTGCTCCTGGGGAAGCCAGCTCTAGGGGCTTCCAGGGGACTGCAAAAGTTGGTTCACTTAGTTTTTGCCCTAGACAATTTAAAGAGGTTAATTTCCCTTATAATTTTCCAATCTCTCCTAATCTTCCTCCTCCTTCCACTCCAGATCATGGTACGGTGAGCTGTGCAATAAGCATCGTTTATATCAAAAAAAAAGGATTGTGCAAATAAGTGAATGCACCACCAGACGAGACCCTCCATGGAGTCAGCTGTAGACCGCCAGGCCGCCCAGCCGCCACCTTGCTCCTGCATCCTCAAGGACTTTTCTCCTGTCTCATAGCCACCCTCTCCCATATCCTTTTGTCCTTTCTTGGTCATTTCAAGATCCACGAAGACGGATCTGAGTTTCATGACCTGCTCTCCTCCTGGCCTCTCCCTCTCCCCCACACACTCCCATGCTCACACCCAGCCCTCTCCTGACCCATGACTGCATTCCTCCACCTCTGATTTCAAACACGCCGCTCCTGGACACAGGCCACACTCCCAGCATCTTTCTAGCTCAGTCTCTCTGCTACCAGGATTACAACATTTCTTCGGGTGGCCTCCGATCCACTGACCCTACCACCCGTCAGCCTCCACTACCACCTCAGGTACCCACTCCCATCCTGACCTGCTTCAGCATCCAGGTGACTCACCATCATCACTCCCGTGCCTCCCTCACCCCTCTCTCCTCCACTGTACTCCCTGGAGAAACCTCCATCCTGGTTCAAGTCATCTTTGTAACTCTGCCTCTGCACCTTCGTGGCTGCAAGTAGCTGGAGAGAAACCACAGCTGTGCTGCAGGAGTTATTTTAGATGCGTGGCCGCATGCCTGCAACTCCCTCCTGTTATTGTGAATGAACCGCTGGGGGCCGGGAATAGGCTAGGGCCCCAGCAACCCCTGACTTGCCCCTGGATTGAACACACAGGTCAATGCTCCTATTTTGACCTTATTTCCCCAAATACCACCACATACCTCTTCCCTTTACAGCTAAACTCCTCAAAACAGTTGTACTATTCTGCTAGTCTCCAGGCCATCTTCTTCTGTTCCTTGAGCTGGCCACAGGCAAGCTTCTGCCTTCACCACTCAGCCAAAACTCCCCCGTCAGGCTCCCCCTGCTCAGTCAGCCATTGTCAGTCCCTCTTACCCGGCCTGGCAGCAGCCTGCAAGGCAGTCTCCCCACCCCACTCCCTCGACGCCCCTCCTGGGTTCCAGCACTCCGCCTGGCCTGGTTCCCTCCTGCCTCACTGGTCTCTTGGCTCACTTCTCCTCACATCCTTTCTTCCTCATGTGGGGCCACTCCAGGGCTCAGGCCTCCCACCTCCCGACGACACAGTCCCCATCATCCCTGTGACTCATCTCCGCAGCTCTCCCTCCTTCACCCTCTGCTCCAGCACCCTGGCCTGCTGGCTGGGCCTGGAATCTTCTTCCAGCCCAGGCCTGGCACGGGCTGCTCCTTCTGCCCGGATGTTCCTCTCCGGATATCTCCACTACTCACCCCTCCCTCCCCTCCGTGCCAGCTTCCCTGACTACCCCACTTAAAACTGCAAGCCCCTCCTGCTCCTCCTCACTCCCCATTCCATTTTCCAGCTTTACTTTTCCCCATCGCAATGATCACCCACGACTAGAATACACATTCCATGAGGGCAGGGCTTTGTTGCTCAATCCTAGATATGAGTCCTAGAATAGTACCCAGCACAGAACAGAAGCTTGTTAAACACTCGTGGATTGAATAATAAACAAATTATAGGCTTACATTACTTGTGATTTTAGAACCTCAAGGACACTAAAGAAAGCATCACATCTATTTTTTTTTTCTCCCTCAGGGCTATTTTCTGTCCCCTGCTTCC
>NW_012109474.1:1528527-1539085 GCF_000951045.1 Mandrillus leucophaeus | reverse complement strand
ATCCACTGACCCTACCACCCGTCAGCCTCCACTACCACCTCAGGTACCCACTCCCATCCTGACCTGCTTCAGCATCCAGGTGACTCACCATCATCACTCCCGTGCCTCCCTCACCCCTCTCTCCTCCACTGTACTCCCTGGAGAAACCTCCATCCTGGTTCAAGTCATCTTTGTAACTCTGCCTCTGCACCTTCGTGGCTGCAAGTAGCTGGAGAGAAACCACAGCTGTGCTGCAGGAGTTATTTTAGATGCGTGGCCGCATGCCTGCAACTCCCTCCTGTTATTGTGAATGAACCGCTGGGGGCCGGGAATAGGCTAGGGCCCCAGCAACCCCTGACTTGCCCCTGGATTGAACACACAGGTCAATGCTCCTATTTTGACCTTATTTCCCCAAATACCACCACATACCTCTCCCCTTTACAGCTAAACTCCTCAAAACAGTTGTACTATTCTGCTAGTCTCCAGGCCATCTTCTTCTGTTCCTTGAGCTGGCCACAGGCAAGCTTCTGCCTTCACCACTCAGCCAAAACTCCCCCGTCAGGCTCCCCCTGCTCAGTCAGCCATTGTCAGTCCCTCTTACCCGGCCTGGCAGCAGCCTGCAAGGCAGTCTCCCCACCCCACTCCCTCGACGCCCCTCCTGGGTTCCAGCACTCCGCCTGGCCTGGTTCCCTCCTGCCTCACTGGTCTCTTGGCTCACTTCTCCTCACATCCTTTCTTCCTCATGTGGGGCCACTCCAGGGCTCAGGCCTCCCACCTCCCGACGACACAGTCCCCATCATCCCTGTGACTCATCTCCGCAGCTCTCCCTCCTTCACCCTCTGCTCCAGCACCCTGGCCTGCTGGCTGGGCCTGGAATCTTCTTCCAGCCCAGGCCTGGCACGGGCTGCTCCTTCTGCCCGGATGTTCCTCTCCGGATATCTCCACTACTCACCCCTCCCTCCCCTCCGTGCCAGCTTCCCTGACTACCCCACTTAAAACTGCAGGCCCCTCCTGCTCCTCCTCACTCCCCATTCCATTTTCCAGCTTTACTTTTCCCCATCGCAATGATCACCCACGACTAGAATACACATTCCATGAGGGCAGGGCTTTGTTGCTCAATCCTAGATATGAGTCCTAGAATAGTACCCAGCACAGAACAGAAGCTTGTTAAACACTCGTGGATTGAATAATAAACAAATTATAGGCTTACATTACTTGTGATTTTAGAACCTCAAGGACACTAAAGAAAGCATCACATCTATTTTTTTTTTCTCCCTCAGGGCTATTTTCTGTCCCCTGCTTCCCAGTGGGGACAGGCCATGGGATTACTGTGGCTTCAGTATTTCCCAGAGTGACTCCTGGTCTGAGTTCCAGGAAAGCCAAAAGTTCGTTCTGGCTTCTAAAAAGCTAGGGGTCCCACCCAAAAAGTGAGCCTGGTAGTTGGACTCAGCCTTTTCCCAAAGCAGGGTGCACCCAGGTAGCTCACCTTCTGATTGTCCCAGGAGTCCTGGGCTTGGAGATGGGATAACACGTACGAGAGGTGGATCCCCAGAACCCTGACTCCAGGGAGAGGGGACTGTCCTGTACATGCTTGTGCAGGCAGCACTGACTCTCTGCAGCCTTTGTACTTCTTACCGTCTGACCTTCCAACATTCCCGAGGCAACAGCATAATCCCCATTTGCCAGATAAGAACTCAGCCCCACAGATATTGAGGGTTCTGCCCAAGGTCACACAGGCAGCTACAAGCCAATCTGGAACCAGCTCTTGAACAAAAATCTGCTGAGGATTTGTGGTGTTAGGCAAAGATACACTTGATAGGGTCCCTATCCTGAATGCATTCATGCTTTATTTGGGAGAAGCCAAGACTTTCAAATCTCAGCCCACAATCTTTCAGATGAGTCCATCTCCCCTCCAAGGTTAGGGATGCCACAGACTGAGGCAGGAGGGGGCAGGACCAACCCAGAACACTGGTTAGATTGCCTCATATGTCTAAGTATGTCTGGCATACAGAGCCCTGGTTGAGAAGCCCACAAGACTCATTCCTTTGGCTGCCAACAACTGCTTGTATTTGAAATCAGAGAAAATATCCACAAGTTATAGTTCTTTGTTGGTGTGCATTACGGAGAAGCAAAACCTCCAGACCTTTTCTAGAACATAAGCTTATTGAGGACAGGGAACAGCGTACAGCACATAGTAGGTACTCAAGAGACGTGTGTTCAAAGACTTGTGGGCCTGGCTGGGCCCCAAAGCCTCAATGGATAGGGAGGAGTGGAGGTGGGTCAGAGGGTCTGCGTGCACAGCCAGGGCACCTCCTGCCTGGATCCCAAAGACCACCTGCCGGATTCTGGGTGCTCTGCTGGGTGGGATCATTCGTGCCTTGGCAGTCTAGTGTCAAGCAACTGGATGCTGCCCAGAATTAGAGATCCCTGCATCATCCCCTCTGAATTTGCCAAGCTCCCCTAACCGCAGGCCAGCACTCACCTGGGAGATGTGGGACTGGGTCCTCTCGCTCTCGCCATCACCCTCCGTCTTGTCAGCCAGCAGCCCCTGCACCTGGTACTCCAGCACATAGCTGTCGATGAAGCGCTCCAGCTCCTCGATCTCCTGGGAGCGGCTGCTCCCCGCCTCCGAGGAGGCTGATGCTGCAGAGGAGTTTTCCATCCTTCCGGCTCAGGAGCCTGGGCCGGGACTGGTGGGAAAGAAGACAGAGAACTCCGTGAGATGCTGCTGGAGGAGACGACGATGCCCACACCTGGGAAACACCCTCTGCTCCTGGAAGCCTCTTCTTATCCATCATGGCGTTCTGTTCTTCCAACAACCTTGAGAAGTCAGTGGGAGGCTGGCTTGCCCTCAGCATAAATGATGTGCTGTAATTCCCACTGTGTGGGGCAGCAGACAGGCCCAGGGAATGCAGGTCACTTGTCTGATTGGCCAGCACAGGCACTGTGCGGTGTCAGAGTTAGTGTCTACCTAAGCCTTAATCGCTGGGAAAGGCAGGAGATGAACTCGGCCTACAGGCCAAGCCTCACTTCCTGCCTCAGATTTAACAGAATCTACCACAAAGCAGGATGAAATAAACCACAGAACCAAGATTGAGGGTGCACAATGGGGCCCGAGACACCAACCTCTGAGGGGCTCAGGTCCTCCAAGAAAATGCCTGCTTATGAGGAGACTTTCTTTTTGGTCACCCGACTGTCCCCTAAATCAGTTGAAGCCTATAGGCTGTAACTTATAAGCAGGATTTTGCAGCCTTGCTCAGGTGCAGCTACTGGAACACACCTATGATGAGTCTGCAGGAGCGTGACTGGTTTTCACTGGTAGAACGAGAAAGGCTTGCTGCACTGTCCATGCTGCTATGGCCTAGCCACACACACTGCCTGGTCACCCTTACAGGGCCATGACTAACCCCATTGGCCCTCTGACCCTCTCTCTAGGGCAGCGTGGCATAGATGACCAACTGCTGCTGGAACACTAGCTAAAGTCCACCAACAGAACTGCAATCTCTGGAGCTGACATGCTCAACCCAGCCCTGCAGGGGCCCAGGTCTGCTGGGACCTCCCCACCACTGCCCTCTCCGCTCCCCTCTCCCTTGCTTTCCCCCGAAGCTCACACGTGACCCACCTGGGAGTGAGGAAAGCTAGAACCTTTCTCACCTCCAGGCCAAGGATCCTTTCCTCCCTGATAGGCTCCAGGCTAGATGGGAAGGGGCTTTAAAGCTTGTCTTGTGCCTCTTTTATTATCTGGAGACCTGTGCTCTCCATGGAAGATCCTGGTCTGCCAGAGAAAACAGTCTGCACATGCTTTTATTATCACAAATAGTAGCACAGCCTTCTATCAAACCACCACCACACGAAAGCACAGAGAAGGCCTGAATCCCGCACACACAGGGCTCTGAAGTCACACAGAGCAGCGTGAATGCTGCTGCCAGTAATAAAGGCGAGGTCCTAGCAGGTTTAATGGAGCATTTGAATTTCAAAACCTTGAACCTGAGAACCTTAACCCTGAGAACTTCTTTGGAACACAGTTATTTGCCAATAATCTAGGGTTTGTTGAGTGTTTAAACTGCAGTGAGTCCAAAGCAGGGCAAGAAATGGTGTGCTGGGTTCCAGAAATGCTGCTGAGAACATGAATGTTGACTCCGCAACACCCTCACTGCCTTCTCCAAGGGTGAGGGAACGGAGAGGAAGAACTTCCCAGGGGAAGGAGAACTGCCCTGCTGCGCACACATCTTCCGCTGCTTTCCCAGCTCGTTTTTAGGCCTTTGGCTGCTGCAAGGGGCTCAACCTCCCTTGGACCTCAGGCCTGCTGCAGGGGGCTCTGAGGTGCTGCAGGGCCTTGCTCTGGGCCTCTGAGCTCAGCGGTCTTGGAGCTGGGTCTGTCCACCCATCCTAGAGGGAGGAATCAGAGGATTGGAAGTTTCAGGCCGAGGTGGTGCCCTTTTCAGAATGAGGAAACCAGATGTGGAGGCAGGGGTGGCAGCAGGTCTGCGGAGAGTCAGCTGTGATTGGGATATGCACATTTGGTGGCAAGGGCCACAGGCAGGGGCATGGGGGACGCTGTCCATTGCCCCTTCCTCCACCTGCCACTCAAAGCCTACAGGTCCTTACACCTCCCCATACCACCAGCACCCACCTTACCCCTCCCGCTCCACGGCTGCCCACGCCTAAGTTATCCCCTGGCTACTCTGCTCCTTGTCCTGGGCATATGGTAGGTGTGGTAGACAGAATTCTAAGACAGTCTTGGGTATACACCCTCTCCCAGTTACTCGCCAGGAGTCTAGATACTCTTGGGAAGGGATTTTGCAGACACAATTAAATCCCAAATTAGTTGACTTTAAGATAAGGAGACTATTCAGGAGGGCCTGACCCAAGCACCGGAACCCATTAAATCTGGAACTAGAGCTCAGAGACAGCAGAAGCCAGAGATCCAAAGCATGAGAAAGACTCAGTGCACTGTTGTTGGCTTGAAGGAGGAGGGACACACGGTAAGGCACGTGGGCAGCCTCTGGTAGTTGACAGCAATCCCTGGTCAACAACTGGCAAGGAAGTGGGCACCTCATTCTACATCTGCAATGAAGTAAATTCACCCGAGAACCAATGAGCTTGGAAGCAGACTTTTCCTCCAGAGCCTCCAGCCAAGAATTCCACTTGGCTAACAACTTGACTTCAGACTCATGAGATGCTGTGCCAGACTTCTGACTTACAGAACTGTGAGATAATGGATGGTATTGTTTTATGCTGCTATTTGTAGTAATCTTTTAGGAAGCAATAGAAAATGAATACAGGATGCTCTTTCCTGCCTCTGTGCTTTTGCTCACACTGAACCCGTCACCTGGAAGCATTTTCTCCTTCCCTCTACCTGCCAAACCTAGAGGTTCTTATATGCACAGAAGGCCAGAGCATTGCCTTGGTTTCATGGCAGGCTACTAAGCAAGATTCACCCAGGGCTGGCTATGGGTATGAATACTGCAATTTCTGCTAAAAGTAGGAATGACGAGTGTCTGCTGTGCCTTTATCATGCCTCAGACACATCAGTACTTGATCTGCCTCCACTCACTTCACCTTTACAGCAACCCTATGGGATCAGCATAATTATGCTACTTAGAAGAGAAAATGGACATTCAGAGAGATTAAGTAACTTGCCCAAGTTCACACAGGAGAACTCCAGGTCTGCACGACTATGCCTATACCCCACTGCCTTCTCTCCATCCCCCTTCCTGGTGGCCTGCTCAGTCCCTCAGGCCACCTCCAAGCTCCCCAGTCTATACTGACTCTCCAGGGAGCAGTGAATTCTTAAAGTGCTACGCATGTGCTTATTCCCCAGCTGGGCACAGGTTCCGGAGAGCTGGCCCCATGCAGGCTCCGTGCCTGGCCCTGGGCAGCTGGCCTCCACTGGATGGGAATTGCACTGCTGTTGTCCAGAGAGGGCTGAAAAGGAGTCGCCTGCAGGAGAAGTCAATAGGCAAAGCCACGCCCATTATTCCTTGAAGACTTCAGATCTTATCAAGGGCTTCCTGGCACACCTAGCAGGTGCAGTCAGAGAACTGGGTTTTGCAGGAACTCTACACGGAGCCGTTTTCGGGAGGATAGAGTGCCGGGCTCTGCCTGCAGAGGCAGCCTCTGGCCGGCTCTGCAGGGCTCTCCCAAACATGCCCGAGTGTCTCAGGGCTGTGTCAGGGTCCCGTGAGGGAGCCTGGGCACGGTCATCACCCCAAACCCATAATAGTTGCTGAGAAAGGGGACAGGATTGAGACCCATCCCAAACCTGCAGCCTTTTGGTGCCCCAAGGAAGGAAGAGGACGCGCTCTGCAGGTGCCTCTTGTGTCCTCACGTCCTCTCGGCCATTCCTCCTACTCTAGTGTTTGCTACCCAGCCAGATTCATGTGGGGTAGTCCAGCAGTGCCTCACCTCAGCTGCCCCGGGGCCTCCTGCCCAGGCCTCCTCTGCAGTCAGGAGACGCCTGCAGGAAGCCCCTGGCCCCTGGCACCTGCAACCTGGAAGTATGAGGAGCTAGTGCCACATGCAGCTGCCCTCAGTGGGACAAATACTCCCCTCTTCAGTGTCTCAGACAATTCCAGGCATGCTCCACGTGGTCCCTCAGCAACTCCAAGTGGGGTGAGCCCCAGTTGCCCACAGTGGCCGCCAGATCCCTAGTCCCCCTTACTTGCCAGTCCTCCCCACCTTTTCACTCTCTCCCAGGGATTTCAGCTCCTCCAGAAACTCTCATTTTCCAGGGTGAACAGAATACACCACTTCCCTGTTCCACAGTGGAGCCCAGCGAGGGAGTGGGGAGGCCCCTGCTTCAGAAAAGCGGGGAACATGCAAAGCACAAAATTTCTGAGCTTCACTTCAGTCACAAGAGAAGAAGAAGGAGCAGAGAGAGGGAGAGAGCGTGGCCCTCCTCTGCCTGTCCACCTCCACAGCTCTTAGCCTGGAAGTACAGCCAGGTGTTAAGGCCCTGAATTTTTTATTACGGTCAAATATATGCAACATAAAACAGCATTCAGCTGAGTGCAGTGGCTCATGCTTGTAATCCCAGCCCTTTGGGAGGCTGAGACGGGAGGATCACTTGAAGCCAGGAATTTGAGACCAGCCTAGGCAACACAGCAAGATCTTGTCTTTGCAAAAAATTTTTTAAAAATTAGCTGAGCATGGTCACACACACCTGTAGTCCCAGCTACTCAGGAGGCTAAGGCGGGAGGATTGCTTGAGCCCAGGAGTTTGAGGTTACAGTGAGCTATAATTGTGTTGCTGCACTCCAGCCTGGGTGACAGAGTGAGTTTCTGTCTGAAAGCAAAAATAAAATAAAACAACAACAACAAAAACAAACAAACAAACAAAAACCAACCAAACCAAACCAAACAAAACAAACAAATCAAAACCTTATAATCTTAACCATTTTTGAGTACATAATTCAGTGGCTTTAAGTACATTCATAATGTTATGAGCCATCATCACTATCTATTTCCAGAACTTTTTTATCAACCCAAACAGAAACTCTGTGCCCACTAAACAATTAACTCTTCCTCACCCTTCTCTCTAACCCCTGATAACCACTGTCCTACCTTCTCTCTATGAATCTGCCTATTCTAGGTACCTCCTATAAGAGGAATCATGCAATATTCATCCTTTTATGACTGATTTATTTCACTTAGCATAACGCTTTCAAGGTTTATCCACATTGTAACATGAATCAGAATTTCATGCCCTTTTATGGCTGAATAAGACATCATATCACAATAGTACACTGTATATCTAGACCACATTTCACTTATCCATTCATCCATCGGTGGACATTTGGGTTGTTTGCACCTTTTGCTGTTGTGAATAATGCTGCTTTGAACATGAGTGTACAAGGATCCATCTGAGTCCCTGTTTATTCTTTGGGGTATCCACCTAGAAAAGTTCCAACACATTTTTAAGGCAAGAAGATTGTGAAGGAATAGGGTAGAGCTCTCTCTGGCTGGTGGAGACACAGGGCAACGGATGGTCTCCTCCAGGCTTGTTTTGCTGCCTTCCTGCCTGAGCTTTGGGGGTTTCAGCCCGGCTCAGTGTCTCATTCCCAGTAGGATCCAGATGGGAAGTCCCCAAACAGCTGGGCTGCAGGCTAAGCTGAGAGAGTCAGCCAGGAATTTATGTTTTAATGATCAGTGAAAGTGAAGAAAGGACGGAACCAGAGGAAGAAGGAAAAGGAAAAGAGGGAAGGTAGAGGAACACAAAAGACATGCCTCTCCCCTCCTCTCCCGGCTCTGCTCTGATTCCCTGCCAGGTGACAGATGAGGAGGAACTAAAAGGCAAGCAGCAGGAGTAGGAAAAATGCTGAGGCCGCACTTTGCTGTAAAGGGCACCAGAGGGGCGGGCAGCCCTGAGCCTACAGCTGGAGGGGAGGGCCAGTGTGGGCACGGCTTTCTGGAGGACACAGAGGGCCCAGGCTGCAGCAGGACCCACCCCGGAGCTCCTTCGCCTGTGCTTCCCAGAGAGGACTGAAGCCACCGAGCTTGGCCACATCTGTGTCTGTCTGGGGAAAAGGATGCGTGCAGGCTGTCTTCCTGGGGCTGCATCTCTGTTGAAAGACCTCATCCAGCCTAGGCCGCCAGCCCAGGGACTCCCCACCTCCTGCTGCAGCCAATCACAGTCTGTGGTCGTCACTACAGCCCAGTAAGCCTGGATATTTTTAAGGACAAAAATGAAAATCACCCATGTTTTTGACAAAAAGTTGCCTCTCTCCACACTGGTGTCCCCTCCCCACCCTAGACCCAATAAACTGCCCTTTCCCTTCCTCCCCTTCCTCCCCATCCCTTGCTGCTCTCAGCCCAGCACTCTGTAGCTTCCTTAGGAAACTAGTGCTCTGGAAGGGGTTTCTGTGAACACCATCGGGCAGCCTGAGATGATATGGTGCCAGTTTCTCCCTCTAATTCCTGGCCATGTCTGACTTTGAGTCTGACCTTTATAGGCTGGAGGTCTGGAGGAAAAGGTAAGGCTGACATTGGAGAGCACCCACAGGCCAGAGACAATCAGCGGAGCCATCCCAGCCCTCTCAGTATCCTTTCCTGCCCACCCAGTGACAAATGGCATTAGGAGCTATCAATCTAGCCAATCCTTTTAAGAACAGCCAGGCATTAGGGGCATTACTTCCTCCTCCAATCCTCAGGGATGAGTTTAGTGACCTGCAAACCAGATGAGATGCATCTGCTCCAGGGCCTACCAGCACTTCTTAGGGAATCCATCATTTGAGGCCCGCATGGAGGCAGCACTGCACCCCACACTTCATCAGGCTCTTACCTCTCCACCCCCAGCACCCAACTCACTCCAGCAGCACACCCTTGTGACACCCCACCAAGGAAGCCCAGGAAGACCCCAATTTCTGCTTCCTGGCTCATCTTTTGGCTTTTGGCTACTGCAAGTGGTCCAGCCTCCTGTGGATCCCAGGCCTACTGCAGGGTACCAGGTGGTGCTGCAGGGGGCTTGCTTGGTGATCCTAAGATTAGCAACCAGGGGGCACGCCCAAGATGGCAGAACAGGAACAGCTCCAGCCTCCAGCTCCCAGCGTGAGCGACACAGAAGATGGGTGATTTCTGCATTTTCAACTGAGGTACCGGGTTCATCTCACTGGGGCCTGTCAGACAGTTGGTGCTGGTCCCCGGGTGCACCCCGAATAGCGAGAGCTGAAGCAGGGCGAGGCATCGCCTCACCTGGGAAGCACAAGGGGGAAGGGAATTCCTTTCCCTAGCCAAAGGAAATTGAGACACACAACACCTGCAAAATCGGGTAACTCCCACCCTAATACTGCGCTTTACCAAGGGTCTTAGCAAATGGCACACTAGGAGATTATATCCCACACCCGGCCCGGAGTGTCCCACGCCCACGGAGCCTCCCTCATTGCTAGCACAGCAGTCTGAGATCTAACTGCAAGGCACAGCAAGGCTGGGGGAGGGGCATCGGCCATTGCTGAGGCCTAAGTAGGCAAACGAAGCTGCTGGGAAGCTTGAATTGGGTGGAGCCCACTGCAGCTCAAGGAGGCCTGCCTGCCTTTGTAGACTCCACTTCTGGGGACAGGGCATAGCTAAACAAAAAGCAGCAGAAACCTCTCCAGATGTAAATGTCCCTGTCTGACAGCTTTGAAGAGAGCAGTGGTTCTCCCAGCACGGAGGTTGAGATCTGAGAACAGACAGACTGCCTGCTCAAGTGGGTCCCTGACCCCTGAGTAGCCTAACTGGGAGACATCCCCCACGAGGTACAGACTGACACCTCACACCTCACATGGCTGGGTACACCCATGAGACAAAGCTTCCAGAGCAAGAATCAGACAGCAACACTTGCTGTTCAGCAATATTCTATCTTCTGCAGCCTCCGCTGCTGATACCCCAGCAAACAGGGTCTGGAGTGGACAACAGACCTGCAGCTGAGGGTACTGACTGTTAGAAGGAAAACTAACAAACAGAAAGGACACCCACACCAAAACCCCATTAGTACATCACCATCATCAAAGACTAAAGGCAGATAAAATCACAAAGATGGGGAAAAAGCAGTGCAGAAAAGCTGGAAATTCAAAAAATCAGAGCGCATCTCCCCCTCCAAA
>NW_012109474.1:1516837-1523047 GCF_000951045.1 Mandrillus leucophaeus | reverse complement strand
CATCAGAGCTGTGGTGGGCAATGGGGCCCAGAGTGCTGTCCCTGCTCTCCTGGTGCTAAATCCACTCATCACATCCACTGGCGTCTTCACCCCACCTTCCCCGTGCCGCTTCCCATGTCAACTTCCCCATGGCCGCTTCCCACGCCACCTTCCCCGTGGCCGCTTCCCATGTCACCCAGTGCTGCACAGCACTGTGCTTCCAGGTGGCTCTCCAGCTAGGAGCTCCTGGTGACCATTATAGGCAGAGCTGGTTGCTGTCTTTCGGGCCCTGGTCCCCTCCATCCCCTGTCTCCTTCCTGTCCCCACACAGTGGGAGCAACACCTTCACCTAGAGTGCACAATTGGGGCTAGAATTCTCCTTTGTAGGCTGTCAGGTGGCCCCCAGGGCAGGGCCAGCCCAGAGGCCACGCTGCCTGCTGGAGTGGGGAGGAGAGAGGCCAGGCTGCCCAGGACAAACAGAAGATGCCCATGGCTCTCCCCAAGGAAGCCACCGGAGCCTGCTCACTGCCAACCCCTCATCCCCCATTCCAGCCCACACTCCCCTTCAGGGCTCCAGCGAGAATGTACTTCCCCAACAGTCTGCGGCCCTTAAGCTCTGGCCTGATAATTCAACCATGTTGGTGTTTGCCAAAGAAAAGCGGAAGCACATGGAGGCCATGTGTAGGAGCCCCAGGTCCCCAACCCCTGGGAAGTGGGAAAGTTCAGAAATGCATGAAGTCAAAGGCAGGTGACCTTGGAAACTGGCAACATTTTCTGTCTCAGGAGTCAAGGACATGTGACGTCCTCTAAACATCTGACCCCTGTCACCCCACGAAATTAACCCTTTTGTCACTCAAACATCCAAAAGGGTGTTAGCTAGCAAGGTGTTTTTCAAACTGCAGGTCTCAGCAATTTCATGGACTGCAAAACGAATTTCCTGGGTCATGATCTCACCATTAAAAAATGTATAACTAAATTGAAAATATCAGTATGTAGCACACATTGTAACTATCAATTTGTGGGACTTTTGTTTCACCTATTCATGAAAAACATATGGGCCACATAGCAGTGGCCGGGAGCACTGTTTCCCAAACTGTAATGAGTACGTGAATCACAGAGCATCTTGTTACAAAGCAGATTCTGGATCAAGGATGGGAGTTGGGGCCTGAGACTCAGTATTCCTAACAAGCTCCCAGGTGAGGCTGCTGCTGCCAGTCAGAGAACTACACTTGAAATACCCAAGATCTAGAAAACCTTGCCCGTCTCCTCTATCGATTATTCAGATACTCTTGCTCTGGCCAGAGGGTTAGAAATGGGTGGAGTCCCCAGGCCAACCTTCTGGCCAGCTGGTCAGCTATCTGGTGGAGGGGCGGCTCCTCTTATGGCCCACCCAGGGCCCAGGGCAGAGCTCAGGACCAGGCATGATCTCCACAGGTTATTATGATTGGTGGACGCTGGGGCCACCACCTCCACACTGGACTCTCAGGGCCAGGTATGTGACATAATAGCACCTGTTTACAGTCCTGCAGCACCCAGCATGGAGCTCAGGCACATCTGCCAGGTCTGAACAAGTTGGAGGTGGTTCCTGATATCTAGGCTGCCTGACCTCAACAGCCCTTCAGCTGCTGCCATGCAGGTGAGGACACCGGGGCCTTGGGGGCTGAGTGGGGGAATGACGTACTGGGAGCCACTCAGGCGTCTGTGGGTAGAACCAGGCTGTAATGCAGGATCCAAGCCCTCAGGTCCCTCAACAGCCTGCCCTCTCCAGGGACCCCTGCTGAGAGTCACCTCCCTTCCCCTAGTGACTCCTAACCTCTGTGGACCCCAAGGGCAGTTCTGGGTTACAATCATAAACATCAGGCAGTAAGTGACATGACAGATATTCCTAAATAGCAGAGGACATCCAAATCATCCCATTGTCCTCATACCCTCCTGAGCCCCCACCCTGTGCAGAACCCTGGACCAAGCCCTATGGTCTCGTCACAACTTCACAGAAACAGAGCGGGAGCCTGGCCCTTACTCCTCTGTCCCCAAGAGCAGCCTCCATGAGTCACTGAGGAGCTGGACCAGTTTTCACAGGGCAGGTAGGGCACGGTTGGCCGGAAGGCAAGGGAGATGCCACGGATTCTTGTCTGCTCAGCAGGCCTGCAGGGCTGGCACCCAGAATGGGGGCTGAGAACGGAGGCCCTGGGAAGGGAGGAAGACAGAGAAGCCCGCAGGGGTGAGGAGGGCACAGGTCTCAGTCCCCCGGGGATGCCTCGTTAGATTCCTGGCTCCCGATGAGCACTTCCTCTTGGAGGAAGAACACTGACACAGCAGCCCACCTGGACAGGTAGGCCCAGCCCAACAGCCAGGAGGGCATCCAGGTGGGCTCTGTGAGGTGCAGGTCCTGCTTTATCTCTGGATGCCCCTATTTCCAGGTCGGTCTTCAAGGACCACAGAAGCCTCCACTGAGCTCCGGCACTGACCACCCGCCTGCTCCCTTGGCACCAAACCCAGGCTGCCTGGTGACACCTTCTCCTCCTCCTCTGCGCTGCTACCCAACTCTTGCCCTGCTCTTGAATTTTTTATAGGTTTTTGCCTGGTATTGATAAGACTGCACGATCCTTGAGGGCCCTGCTCAATCCTACACGTGCTTCCATTGCAGGCCCAGAATGGGTGGACGGGCCTGTGGCTCCCCCAGCCCTCCCACGCCCTCCCCAGCACCACCCTTCCCTCAGAGTGAGCCTCCTCAGCTCTTCCGCCTCCTGCCAATGGGCCCGGGCTTTACTCCAGCCCCACTCCCAGCTCCTAGAATGTGAAAGCCAATGGATGCTGGGAGTTGACTTGCTCCAGTCCCCCCAGACTCTCAAGGTCACCCAGTCCCAGAACTAGGACTCCAACCTCTTCCCACAACATTCAACAGTCTCCTCGAGGCAACTCTTCCCAACTAAGACATACTGAGCACCTGCTGTATACCACACCTTAGAGGCACCAGGGACAGGGAAGTCAGAGCTGAAACAAACCAAAACTGTGCAGGGCCATAGGCCAGCCGGACAGCCATGTCCCTGGCTGGAGTCAGGTGGCTTCCTCACTGCCTCCACGCATAAAACAAGGTGACATCATGCTTATGGGTCTCGACTCTGGGTTCCAGTGCTGGCTAAATCACCTTTTCGCTGCGTGGTGTTGGGCGGACCCTGGGCCTGCTTCCTCACGTCGAAAGTAGACTGATGGTGAAAGTGCCACCTCATGAGGTGCTGTGAGAATCATGTGAAAGAATGAATGAGGAAAAGTGCTCAACACAGCTAGGCATACATCAAGCACGCAATTATCACTCGACTTCACAACTGCTATACCTTACTCTGTCTTCTGCATTCTCTCCCACCTCTGCCTCTCCGAATCGCCGCCTTTCCCTCAAGGCCCACTTCTGGGCACACCTCCTCCATGAAGCCCTCCTTGACTACTCTGGATATCAACGGCCACTGCTGTCTCTGAACCCCAGTTCTTTGCAGACCTCACTACTCCCTAATGTCTCCCAACTCTGAATACCCTGAGTCCTCCTTGGCCCTCAGTCTGGCCCTCTCCTGTATTCCAATCCCTGGGTTGACCTGTTTTGCCAACCTGCAGGAACTCACAGAGATCCGTTCTCCCTTCTGTGGACTCGGAAGGTAGATGGGTGGGCCCCACCACCAGCTGTCAAAAGCTTCTGGGTTTATTGGCCAAGAGAGAAAAGTAACTTGGAGCATGCTAGGAAGGGAGACCAACAGTGCCCTGCTCTGAACCCAGCGATGTATCCACAAGCACCTGAGGTTAGGGTCAGAAAGGGCATCCAAGTGTAGTGGCAGCAGTGCTCCAGGCCTTCCTTCTCAGGCAGCGCTGTCTCTGGCATCTCTCTTGGGGTTTCCAGGGTCCCTAGTCAGCTTTCTCCCTCTTGGCAACAGCTTCCTGAACTACAATCCAGCCGGAGCAGGGACAGTACCGAGCTGTTTCCAGAGCCTGGTGGGGGTGTCCACAGCCCAGAACAGGCTGTGGCCTTGCAGGCCTGTCCAGGTGGTCTTGTGCCATGGCTGCAAGGCAGAACTAGCTCGTGTTCGAGAACAGCATTCCTTTCTCTCATCCTCAAGGACAGCTCAAGCCCACTTCTTAGATGCTACCTTGACAGGCCCAGGTCACAGAGACCCCTCAGAACGCTCATAGAAGTCACTCACTGGGCCCGTGGCCTTCTGCCTGCCCCACCCCCCACCCCGCCACTTTGCATGACCGCCTTGTCCTGCAAGAAGCACAGCTACAAAGCAGAGATTGCTACCGCCTGTGCTGGGGCCATGTCTGGACCACGGTGTGCTCTGGTTAGCCAGTTAGATATTTTGAAAATATTTGAGCTAACGTTTATAAATCAAAATATTTCACATAAAAAGCCACAATTCTGACTTTTCTTGAAAAAACTGGATGATCAAGCAACACTGGTCCACCTTCTTGCGCTGTAACCATCAGCTAGCGCTAAGAAGTGCTGTCCCCTTCAGACCAGGCACTCAACCCCAGTTCCCTGCAGACCCCCACACTCTCTAATGCCTCCCCACTGCTCACAGCCATCACTCTCACCTGGCTCCCTCACTCACACATGTTACCTGCCTGGCCCCTATGAGGCATCCGAGTTTGAGAGCCCCCTGCAAAACAGAAACTAACTGGAAGGGTCTATGCCTACAAAAATGAGGGGTCCCTCTAAGAACTTGGAAATAAATCAGGACGAAGGATTGCCATTGGGAGTTACACTGTGAAACAATATACGATAGTCCAGGTCCAAAACAGAAATATGCAAGGTCATTGCGAAGAGAAAGAAAAAAAGGCTCCAGACCAGCAGTACTCAACCATAACCTGGCTGAAGATAGCCACGGCTATTACAGGAAGATGGTGTCACTCAGCAGAAACTGGGCTGTGCTGGAAGCAAGGAAAACACCAACCACAGAAGGCACTGCATACCCAAGCTCCGCCTAGGGACAGGGTGCCCCTGCTCAGTGTCTCAAGAGAGGAAAAGAGAGCTCAGGGATGTCCCACTGCTCCTGTAATGGCCCCACCATCCTCCTGCTCAGCCTTAATGTGAGCTGAGTGGCTGCCTCCTTCCCCAGCTAAACTACGAGCTCCTAGAGGCTGAGGACCTGTCTGTTCCTTTCCTTGAACCCTGGGAGTCTGAGCTGACCTCACCATAGACATTCAGTTCCTCTTTGACAGTTTCATGATGGATTCCCAGAAAGTAGAAGATGGTCAGCAGCAGGTAACAAATGCTCTGCCCACCTTCGTATTAGCAGATGGACAGCGGCTGGTTGCTGATGAGCAGAGATGGGTGGCACATTACAAGTGGACCCAGTACACACAGCTTGGGTATCAGAGGGCAGGCCCCTCTTCTGCCAGGGAGCCCTCATGTGTCCCGCACAATGCCTGAAGCATGCTGGACAGCAACCACAGGAATCTCAGACTTGACACGGTGCCCAGCACTCTCACAGCCCTCCCTGAATTCTCCGCGAACCACACGAAGGCAAAGAAATGGGCAGCAAAAGCCCAGGGCCCCTGATTCCTGGGGTGGCCTCCAGGCCCAGAAACAACACAGCACATCTGCCTCTGCCTTTGCTTGGAGGATCCGAGGGAGGGAAACTCCTGCTCAAAGGCAGCTGCCCTTTGACCTTTCCTAAAGCAGGAAAGCAAACCATTCCCCACAGATCGTTGGTTTCCAAACTATTTTCCTTCTTGTTTTTCAGAAGAAATCATAAATGACTCCCCCCAAATACATAAAAGGTAATAAATATTTGTGTTTATTGAGAATTTAGTGTGTGCCAGCCCCTGTGCTAAATGCTTGTCATGTATTAATTTAATCCTCAAGACCACCCTATAATGTAGGCATTATTTTTGTCCCCCTTGTACAAATTAGGAAACTGAGAACATGAAGGGTTGCTCAAGGTCACCTGACTAGGAAGAGGCTGGCTCAGAACTGAAACCTGGACAGAATGGCTCCAAGACATGGATACTCTGACCAAAGAGAGTGAGGTTCCCAGAGCTCCACTCCCTCAATGTGCCAGCCCTTGCCCAACATTCCCCCATAAGCTGCTAGACCCCGTGGTCACTCCTGGAGTGGGCCTTGGAACCTGCTCCAGATCAAGCCTTTGGGTCCTGCCCAGGCTGCCAGCAGTTATGAACCCTCCAGGGAGTCCGAAGTCATTTAGGGAGGTCTGGAGGGTGGCACTGGGCCTCATGCCCCTGGAG
>NW_012109474.1:1512620-1516787 GCF_000951045.1 Mandrillus leucophaeus | reverse complement strand
CAGTTAGATATTTTGAAAATATTTGAGCTAACGTTTATAAATCAAAATATTTCACATAAAAAGCCACAATTCTGACTTTTCTTGAAAAAACTGGATGATCAAGCAACACTGGTCCACCTTCTTGCGCTGTAACCATCAGCTAGCGCTAAGAAGTGCTGTCCCCTTCAGACCAGGCACTCAACCCCAGTTCCCTGCAGACCCCCACACTCTCTAATGCCTCCCCACTGCTCACAGCCATCACTCTCACCTGGCTCCCTCACTCACACATGTTACCTGCCTGGCCCCTATGAGGCATCCGAGTTTGAGAGCCCCCTGCAAAACAGAAACTAACTGGAAGGGTCTATGCCTACAAAAATGAGGGGTCCCTCTAAGAACTTGGAAATAAATCAGGACGAAGGATTGCCATTGGGAGTTACACTGTGAAACAATATACGATAGTCCAGGTCCAAAACAGAAATATGCAAGGTCATTGCGAAGAGAAAGAAAAAAAGGCTCCAGACCAGCAGTACTCAACCATAACCTGGCTGAAGATAGCCACGGCTATTACAGGAAGATGGTGTCACTCAGCAGAAACTGGGCTGTGCTGGAAGCAAGGAAAACACCAACCACAGAAGGCACTGCATACCCAAGCTCCGCCTAGGGACAGGGTGCCCCTGCTCAGTGTCTCAAGAGAGGAAAAGAGAGCTCAGGGATGTCCCACTGCTCCTGTAATGGCCCCACCATCCTCCTGCTCAGCCTTAATGTGAGCTGAGTGGCTGCCTCCTTCCCCAGCTAAACTACGAGCTCCTAGAGGCTGAGGACCTGTCTGTTCCTTTCCTTGAACCCTGGGAGTCTGAGCTGACCTCACCATAGACATTCAGTTCCTCTTTGACAGTTTCATGATGGATTCCCAGAAAGTAGAAGATGGTCAGCAGCAGGTAACAAATGCTCTGCCCACCTTCGTATTAGCAGATGGACAGCGGCTGGTTGCTGATGAGCAGAGATGGGTGGCACATTACAAGTGGACCCAGTACACACAGCTTGGGTATCAGAGGGCAGGCCCCTCTTCTGCCAGGGAGCCCTCATGTGTCCCGCACAATGCCTGAAGCATGCTGGACAGCAACCACAGGAATCTCAGACTTGACACGGTGCCCAGCACTCTCACAGCCCTCCCTGAATTCTCCGCGAACCACACGAAGGCAAAGAAATGGGCAGCAAAAGCCCAGGGCCCCTGATTCCTGGGGTGGCCTCCAGGCCCAGAAACAACACAGCACATCTGCCTCTGCCTTTGCTTGGAGGATCCGAGGGAGGGAAACTCCTGCTCAAAGGCAGCTGCCCTTTGACCTTTCCTAAAGCAGGAAAGCAAACCATTCCCCACAGATCGTTGGTTTCCAAACTATTTTCCTTCTTGTTTTTCAGAAGAAATCATAAATGACTCCCCCCAAATACATAAAAGGTAATAAATATTTGTGTTTATTGAGAATTTAGTGTGTGCCAGCCCCTGTGCTAAATGCTTGTCATGTATTAATTTAATCCTCAAGACCACCCTATAATGTAGGCATTATTTTTGTCCCCCTTGTACAAATTAGGAAACTGAGAACATGAAGGGTTGCTCAAGGTCACCTGACTAGGAAGAGGCTGGCTCAGAACTGAAACCTGGACAGAATGGCTCCAAGACATGGATACTCTGACCAAAGAGAGTGAGGTTCCCAGAGCTCCACTCCCTCAATGTGCCAGCCCTTGCCCAACATTCCCCCATAAGCTGCTAGACCCCGTGGTCACTCCTGGAGTGGGCCTTGGAACCTGCTCCAGATCAAGCCTTTGGGTCCTGCCCAGGCTGCCAGCAGTTATGAACCCTCCAGGGAGTCCGAAGTCATTTAGGGAGGTCTGGAGGGTGGCACTGGGCCTCATGCCCCTGGAGTCTGCACAGCTCAGCATTGTCCTTCCTGTCAGTCAGCTCTTAATAACCCTGCGGCTGCAGTTAAGCAGCACAGGCATCACCATCCCCTGTTACAGATGGGGACCCTGGAACAGTAGGCCAGTGGCCCAGTGACAGGGCAGGATGATGACCCAGGCATCTCACTCCAGTGCTGAGCATTTGCCCTGGACTAGCAATATCTCAGATTCCCACTGCCTTGTGGCATGAACCAATGAGTCACTGAACGTTCCCACCAGGTTGAGCTGAGATAGGGTAGGAACTCTGAGGAAGGGGGAAAGGGACGGATGAGACAGCTGCAGTCCTTTTGAGCTGCAAAGGCTTCTTCTGGTGAGAGGGTATGAGAAAGCCAAGCTCTGCAGGCCACACATATTTGCGAGCCATGTCCACTACCTTGTAGAGCATAAAGCCCGATTACAGAGGTCTCCCACGATAGATGGCCGAGCCAGAGACAAGAGCTCTTGGCCAAGGCCACATAGAAGGTTCAGGTATGGTTTCCTGGGGTTGGTTTCCCCAATTACTTCTCTCTGGGACATGATCAAGTAATTGGGAAAACAGGCAGCCAGAAAAATCTAAGTTCCAGTTAATTCCATCAGGAAGCCACTCTAGTGTGCATGCTTGAGAACAGGGACCATTTCGTCTTTCCCATCGTTGTATTTCCAGGACCTGGTACGAAGTGGGCAATGAACACAGGCCGGAAGGGAGGACTGCAGGCTCCCTCCAAGACTCCCTCCAATGCAGGCTCCCTCCAAGACATGGTGGGACTCTGTGACCTAAGAGCTCCTCCCACAAGCTAGTCTGGGACAGATGCAGTGAGGAAGGACTCCCAGGTTCAGCCAGCTGCCTTGCAGCAGAGAGCCCACAGGGGGCAGATCCTGATAGCTGTTCTAATTAGTCCATCAGAGTCACTGGTCTCTACTTCCCATTATTCCTGTGTTTAATTTCACCCACTACAGCATGGTAGCAGCAGATAACCTCTTTACACACACACAGCGGGAGAAGTCTGTAGCCAGATACAACCGCAGGGAGCAGGCTGAGTGGTTAACTGGCAGATAATTAACTGAGAAATCCCCCACAGCCCTCTGCAAACTCCACTGAGACATGCAGAAGGAGGGGATATAAGGCCAGAAAGGAGCCTCCCATAGCCTCAACTGTCACTGAATTTCACCTAGAATCCTAGAAGCTTAGAAGTAAAAAGACCTTACAAAGTATCGAGTCAAGTGTCGGAGAGCATGTGGAGCAACTGGAGCCCTCAAACGCTTCTCATGGGAATGTAAGATGATGCAACCGCTGTGGAAAAACCATATGGAATGGTTTGCAATTTCTCAAACCCTTAAACATAAACCTTATGATCCAACAATTCCACTTCCAGGTATATACCTGAGAAAAATGAAAACATATGTCTACATAAAAACTTGCACACAAATGTTTTTAATACCATTATTGATAATAGCCAAAAGGTAAAAGCTACACAAACATCCATCAACTGATGACTGGATAACAAAATATGAACTACACACGCAAGGGAGTATTACTCAGCCATTAGAAGGAATAAAGTACTGATCCATGCTACTACATGGATGAACCTTGAAAATACGAAGCTAAAAGAAAGAAGCCAGTCACAAAAGATCACATATTATAAGATTTCATTAATATGAAATGTCCAGAATAGACACATCTAGAGAGACAAAAAGTAGACTGGTACTTGCTTAGCACTGAGGCAGGAAGGAGACAGGGAGACAAGGGGGTGATAGTTAAAGAGATTTTTTAGAGGCAATGAAGGTGGTAAAGGTCACACGTATCTATAATTACACTGAAAACCATTTAATTGTATACTTTAAATCTGTAAATTGTAAAATATATAAATTGAATCTGAATAAATCTGTTAAAAAAGTAATGTACATGGGTTGGCCCCATGATTATTGACTTGGGTTGCAATCTCTGGCTTAGCAGCTTGGAGGCCTCTCCAAAAAAAAACTATAGTTGTTAGAATCATCTAGGACCAAATGAATAAAAGAACGTCAATAAAAAGTCTAAAAAAAAAAATCACTGAGTCGGCCGGGTGCGGTGGCTCACGTCTGTAATCCCAGCACTTTGGGAGGCTGAGGTGGGTGGATTGCCTGAGCTCAGGAGTTTGACACCAGCCTGGGCAACATGGTGAAACCCTGTCTCTACTAAAATACAAAAAATTAGCCAGGCATGGCGGCATGTGCCTGTAGTCTCAGCTACTCAAGAGGCTGAGGCAGGAGAAT
>NW_012109474.1:1469715-1511720 GCF_000951045.1 Mandrillus leucophaeus | reverse complement strand
ATCCATCCATCCATCCATCCATCCATCCATCCATCCATCTATTCATCCACCCATTCATCCACCCACCCACCCATCCACCCATTCATCCACCCATCCATTCATCCATCCACCCACATGTCCATTTAAAAAGCACTAACTCAAGCTTGGTGTTGAATGTTAGGCACACAACACGAAGGGCAAAGAAGCAATCATGCATTTATGACATCAAGAGTCAAGTGCTACAGGGGCCCAGAGAACCATCACCAACACAGGAGAGAAACACCAAAAATGTTATTTTTGATCTGCTTGCTCCAATTGACAGAAAAATGAAAACACAACTATTGGACATTAGAACTAGAAGAGGCCTTAGAAAGCAAAGTCATCAATTGTAAGGCTCACCATTATTTTATGAACCACAAAAAAATATGCTATCAATTAAGCTATGTCATAATACCTTCACGATAGTCTTACATGTAGACAAATTGTTCAGGCAGGCTTCAACTGGCTCTGGGACTGTTTCATCTTTTCTGAGTCAATTTCTGGTAATTTCTTCCACCTTTGGTGGCATTGTTTAGCATGCATGAGACTGACAATTCTTACTGTTTTACAGGAAAGTATGAGATTGCAGTCTTTCCTCTAACAATATTTGCTTTTCTAATATTCAATTGGTGTCCCACTGCTCTGTCTTCTGGCCCTTCTCCTAATAAATCATGGTGAGACCCTTTGGTAGACACCTTTAATGATGTTCATACTCAATACGTGGATAATCAACAACAAACTCCTTTAACTGAGGATGTGACACTATGAACAGCAGGCCCATGTTCACACAGGCTCAGGCCATGATGACTGTGTCCTGCCTGTCATCTGGAAACGGCAAGGGTGCCATGCCAGTGATAGTAAGTTGCACCCTGATTTAAGAAACATTAAGATGTGAAATGAACATGCCTCCTAGCATCAATGAAACAAGCAAGCCAATTCCTCATACTATAGGTGAGGAAACATACTCACAGAGCTGTAATATGACACACCCCAAATCCCAGAGCCTGGACTAAAATCCTTGCTTCCTGAGATTCGTGCCAATGTCTTTTCTTTCTACTCCCTCGGGCTGCCTCCAGGAGACTGCCATCCCTAAGCTTGTCTTCCATTTTCTTGCTTCAAAACAAGTGTTTTAGAGCATACAAGACAGAGAGTTGAACATATCAGTATATGCAGTCTTGGTCCAAAAAGCTGGTGAGGGTGGGTGATGGGGGCCCTTGTCTCAATGCCATCTCAGAACCCCGCTTCAATGTGTGAGTAGGCAAAGAAAGACCATTAGTTTATAGCTGCCGTGAGACTGCATTTCCACTCCCCACAGGCTGGTCCCCAGGCTATCATTCAATAACATTGTGCCATGTTTGCAGATGAGGCCGGTCAGGTGTTTTCTCAGACTCACATAACTCTCCCTAGGGGAGGGACCCTCGGGGAGACGGCCTCCCCATCAGATCACCTAGGAGAAAGTCTGGCAACGCCCTTGCCAAACCCAGTGTTAAAAATCATTATTCCTGTTGCACACGCACAGAATATACAGAGATCAGAAGGCTACTAAATTGATTCTCAGTGTCTAAACACGATGCTCACATCCAGGCAGTACATCTGCCTCACAGAGCAGTGGATCAAGGTGGGGGAAAACACATTTTTCTTTTGGGAGCCTGGAATTGCAGGGCTGGACCCTTGAAATTAACGCAGATTAACAGGATCAGGTCCTCTTTGCTTCTACAAAAGCTCTTTTTACTTTTCCTATAGCTGGATAAAGAACAGGCCTAACCCCTTAGTGGTGAAGGCAGATCTCAGTTCAACTGAGCTGAGATACCCTTCTCTGCAGGCCAGACCAAAGACTGAAAGGACCATCCTCCAAATTGGACACATGTCTACCCAACACGTAGGACAGCAGTGGCCTATGGAAACACGGTGTCTACGTGGCTGAGGCAGCAAGGAGGCGCCTCTCAGATTTCAACAAGCTTAACATTCTCACCATGGACATGCCAGTGTAAAATGTCACCAATACAAGACAGGCTGCACTGGGATTGATGTAGCAGGAGACCACTCAGGGCTGACTGGGAATATTGCAGGGAAAGGGCAGAACTGGTTTGGCTGCAAAAGATAATGAAGAATTTGTCTATCTCATCCAGCACTATTCAAGAGAGGGGATGGACGGACTGCCAGGAAAAACCCCAGCATTCCAGTCTGATTTATAGTGACAAGCCAAGAACAGAGCTAGGGAACTGAGATGTCAGAGCTCAAAAGAAATATCCCTTCAGCTCACCCAGTAGCCTTTGCTCTGGCTCTGTCCTTGACTCAAAGCGTAACAAATGCCTGTCACTTCCTCGGTGTCTGCCAGGCACCGTGCTAGACCCTGGGATACCAAGGTGAATGAGAGATGGGCTGTACCCAAAGACATCCCCAGAGTGGCAAGGAGAAGATAGAGAATGAAGTGACAAGGACACCATAGGAATCCTGCCCAGAGCCACATCTGCTTGCTCCAATTGACAGAAAAGTGAAAACACAACAGGTACAAAGGTGCTCATGGGGAGCGACACGAATGGAGCCGATACAGACACAGGCTTCGGAGCTCATCCGTCTCCGCCACATGACCTTCAGGAAGTTCCTGAACTCTCGGAGTCTCAGTCTCCCCAATGCCAAGTCACCCTTGTTACTTCCCGTGTCAGCCCCAGCTACCCACCCCGGGAGCTTCCCAGAAGCAAGCAATGATGGGACACATCTATTGCATGCCTGGGGGATTGGGGCAGACTCTGCGCACACTTGGGTTTGATTGCTTTTAGTGCTCTCAGTCCCATGGTGTGCACACTATTAGTCTCTCCAATTGACAGTGAGGAATCAGAGGCATGGAGATGATTAGACACCTTGGTTGGCAGCTGGGTGAGCTGTCCCTTCTCACCTCACGTACTCAAAGTGGATTGGCCACTTGGAGGGTGTCATAGGCGGGAAAGCTTTGAGGACACTGGGCTGGCGCAGGGAAGCCCCGTGACACGCCAAGTGAGGCTGGGTCATGGTACCCTCTGTTAGGCCTCATCACATCGGGGGCCTTGTCCATTTATGCAAGACACAGGGGTCGCCCTTTCGCCTCCTAACTCCAGCACCTGGTATCCGCCCTGTCACTAGAGAAGATCTCCTTCTAATCTTCTGGGTCCTGTGAGCACAGCCGGGTGCCTGTGGACATGGGCCGTGCAGAGGCCAGCTGAGCAGGAAGGTGCTGGCATGAGGCGGACAGTCTGGTGGGCACTAAGACGTCCCCACACTCAGCTACAGACATGGTTTGCTAGCTTATTCACCCCTCAGGAATTATTTACGAAGGGCTGCAATAACCTGGGATTGCTCATGGCACCATGATATGTAGGAAAGAAAACACAATTTTTAATATACTCTGGAATCTCAACTACATGAGAATACATAGAAATAGGACTGTAAACTACAAATATCCAAAGACATCTCTCAGAGGTGGTATTACGACTAACTTTTCTCCTTTTGCCGTTTCTTTATTTTCTTTTCATCCCCCCAAAATGAGATTTTTGCATTTTTAAGAACAAGAAAAAAAACCTGTAAGAGAAGAAATGTAAAGGTTGGCTGTTGACTCCCCTGGCTAGAACACTGGTTCCGAGGGGTCTGTGTCCTTCCAGATCCGGCCACAAGCTGGACATACGGAGGGCACACCTATCACTGTGAGGTCCCGGCCACACCCCGGGCCAACAGAACCATCTGCTCAGACTCCTCCAGCAACACTGCTTTACAATTCGCCAGACCTTTCCAACACCCATGAGCTGATTGGCAGAGAGGAATTTTCTGCTCTGTTGAAGCTCTCAGGCCCCTGTGGGGTGGGCAGTCCTCCCATGCAGAGAGGCCTAAAGTCTTCAGGTCAGCGGTGGCAGCATCCTATCCATTGGTCACTCCATGCACCACCACTGAATCTGGAATCTGCTCCACTCATATGGGGCAGGGGTGAGAAAGAGTCTTGCTGGGATTGTCCCCTGCCCTTCCCCCAGGAAAGAGGCTAGGGTTGAAGGTGGAGACTAATCACAGTATCTCGGTTCTGGGGTTCTTGCAAGGAAGACAGTCCCCATAAAGTGCTTTTGGCCCATGCTGAACACTTCACTACATTCAACAAATGCTGTTGTCCTTATCAGTGCTATCACCCTCATTCTTGCCCTGCGTGTTGTTATAGAACCCTCTCTGTTGACCACAATGGTAAGTACAGGAGCCTGCCCGCCCACACCACTATGCTGTTTCACCGTTTCATGGCCCTCCGAGCAGCAGATCCTTCTGGCTGGCAAATACCAAAGGATTCCCAAGTTCTGACCTTAAATTTTAAATCCACAGAGGTGACACCTGCCATGAACTTATTGCTGGCTCCCCTCAACCTTAACAGGCCCTGCTGCATATATTCTGAGTCTGTGTATTGCTGGAGGCAGGACAGGCTTCACGCACTTCTGAGCATCCTTGGAAGATGCTACCTTGGCCTCACAGCTGAGAGGTGCCTGATACACCTTCTCTCATTGCTAATGACAGCACACTTCCAACTTCCTTCAGGCTGAACCTCTAAAAACTTAAATATGAATGAGCAGAAGTTCACAGGCTAAGTTAGGTGGTTTTGATTGTTCGCTTGTGACTCATAAAGTAACAATGGTTCAGGGGATGCCTGTGATGTTCCTTAGGTTGTCAAGTAGGAAAAATCTGGAGCCCTGGTAAGACCATCAGAGCTTCCCCAACTCCCCAATACCCTTAACTGGGATTTCCCTCCCCACCCAGGCCACCAACCCACTGTTTCAGAGTCTGGAGCTTACTGCAGGCCCACTGGAAGTCTAAAGGTTTGGCTGCAGGGTGCCGCAGCCTGAAGATGAGCTGGAAAGGCTGAAAGGGCAATGGAATAGAGGGCGATAGAGGCTCCATCCTGGGCCCCGCTGCAGGTAGAGATCTGTCCCCTGCACTGGCCACTGGGTCTCCTAATCTGAAACAGCCAAGTTCTCAGGCTGGAGAAGAGAACAGCCAGCACTGGCCCTCCTCCAGACAAGGGGGCTGGAGCTGCGTGCCAGCACACAGGCTGCTCCCTCAGCCCATTCTGCCCAGACAACTGCTATCCACCTGTGTTAGGCCATTCTCACATTGCTATAAAGGTATACCTTAGGCTGGGTAATTTATAAAGAAAAAAGGCTTCATTGGTTCATGGTTCTGCAGGCTATACAAGCATGGCACCAGCATCTGCTTGGCTGCTGGGGAGGCTTCAGGGAGCTTTCATTCATGGCAGAAGGCAAAGTGGAAACAGGCATGTCACATGGCCAAGGTAGGAGTAAGGTGAGGGGGGGTGGGGGAAGGGGTGCCACACACTTTTAAACCAGGTCTCATGTGAACTCAGGGAGAGAGTTCACTTATCACGGGGGATGGCACCAAGCCATTCATGAAGGATCCATCCCGATGATCCAAACACCTCCCACCAGGCCCCACCTCCAACACTGGAGACCATATTTCAACATGAGATTGAGAGGGGACACATATTCAAGACGTATCACTACCTTTCAAGTCCCAGCCTGCATGCCTTCCTTCCCAGGGCTGGCTTTCTGGTGAGTGTCAGCTGACTGGTCATCTATCTAGTCACAGGTCTGTCTCCCATTGGAGGCTGTGGGTCCCTTAACTCTATGTCTTCCTCCTTTTCCTGCTGCCTCATGCAAAAGGTAGGCAGTCAGCAAATCGACGATAAATGAACGACACAGTGAACGAAGAGGCCAGTTGATGTTACACTTCTTCATGCACTGTTCTATCCTGTGTTGCACTAGAACTTCATCCTCCAACATTTGCCCCTTACTCCACCCACTCAGCTCCCCCAGGAGATCAGGAACTTGGCGCAGGGCCCACATGATGCAGTGGAGGCAGAAGACCTGGCTTTATACCTTCAGGTTGAGGAGCCATAAGAACAGCAGTCACTGCTAGTTGAATCTGGAATATCCATTCTCTCCTTCTTCCTCGTTAACAGAATCCTTGTAACACTGGGGGAGAAAATATACCTAGAGAAAAACTGCATTTCCCAGCCTCCCTCACAGATGGGCGTGGCCAATGAGGTGTAAAGGGAAGTTATTGAACCCTTTAAAGGAACTGATTCCGGCCAGGCGCAGTGGCTCACAACTGTAATCCCAGCACTTTGGGAGGCCGAGGTGGGCGGATCACAAGGTCAGGAGATCAAGACCATCCTAGCTAACACGGTGAAAACCCATCTCTACTAAAATACAAAAAATTAGCTGGGTGTGGTAGCACACACCTGTTGTCCCAGCTACTCAGGAGGTTGAGGCAGCAGAATCGTTTGAACCTGGGAGGCGGAGGTTGTAGTGAGCCAAGATCGCAACACTGCATTCCAGCCTGGGTAACAGAGAAAGACTCTGTCTCAAAAGGAAAAAAAAAAAAAAAAAAGCAAAGGAAAAGGGACTGACTCCACTGTCACCTGTCTTTTGCCCTTCCCACTTGCTCTTTCTTGTCTGGATTGCAGATATGATGAATGGAGCTCTAGCAACTCTCTTGGACCATGAGACAACTTTGAGGATAGCAGTCAACTATTATGTAGGGCAAAGCGGAAAGACAGAAAGAGCTTGGGCCCCTATGATCACAGAGCCCTCACACGAGGCCTGAGCTGCCTGCCTATAGACGTAAGAAAGAAAGAAAGGAGTATGTTGCTTAAACCTCTGTTCTTTGGATTTTCTGTTCTATGTCACCACGGTAAGCAGCTTTCTAAGATGGTCTTGAATGATCCTTGCCTCCTCCCATTCATGATCTCTGTATTCTCCTCCCTTGACAGTAGGCTGAACCTAGTGACTTGCTTCTAACAAACAGAATTCGACAGAAGTGATAGGATACCACTTCTGTGATTCAGTTACAAAAGACTGTGACTGTCACCTTGCTGACACCATTGCCTCCTCAGTTTGCACGATTTGATGAAGCAGTTGCCATGCTGGAGAGGAACTGTGGACAACTCAGTCCAACAGCCTGCAAGGAACTGAATCCTGTCACCACCCACACACATGAGCTTGGAAGTGGCTCTTCCCGCAGTTGAATATTGCCTCAGCTGACACCTTGATTGCAGCCTTGGAGAGATCCCAGAGCAAGGGAGTCAGCTAAACCAAGCTCCAATTCTTCACCAGCATAAACCATGAGATAATAAATGTATGCAGTTTAAGGCTGGACATGGGGGCTCATGCCCATAACCACAGCACTTTGGGAGACCAATGTGGGAGGTTCGCTTGAGTCCAGGAGTTTGAGACCAGCATGGGCAACATACAGAGATCCCATCCCTACAAAAAATAAAATATTAGCCGGGTGTGGTGGTGTGCACCTCTGGTCCCAGCCATTTGGGAGGCTGAGGCAGGAGGATTACTTGAGACTGGGAGGTTGAAGCCACAGTGAGCTGTGATCACACCACTGCACTCCAGCTTGGGCGATAGACTGAGACCCTGTCTCTAAAAAAAAAAAAAAAAAAAAATTAAAAAGTAAATGTATGTAGTTTCAGCTAAGTTTTGGGGTAATTTGGGGGTAATTTGTTACATAGCAATAGTCAGCACAACCACCAATCCTAATCCTAATTGACCTGGAAGTGAGGCGTTCCCACTCTCCCCTTTGCTCTCAGTCCCCTCGTCTGGGTAAGAGGCTGGGCTGGGTGAGCTCTAAGATGCCTGCCACCTTTAAAATCCTAGAATCCTGACTTACCCAAGGACAGGCCATAACAAGGCCAGGTCCCCTGACCCCACCCCTTGGGTGGCTAGGCTCGGGGGTCCATTTCCTCATGCCTGCTTAGTGCTGATTCTTTTGTTCACTGTGACTTGATGCTTTGAGACAGAGAAGGGAAGCAGGATGTCGAGATGACCTTTCCAATGCCTGGCACTGGAGACTCAGCACCACACAGCCCATGGCCACCTCCCTCTTGGCAGACTGGAGGCCTTCAGGGCCCAGCGAGCCCTGGCAGCAACTCTTGCTGTTCATCAAGACAAGGGCCTTAGCGCTCTCAGCCTGGCCCCAGGAACTTGCAGCACGTGCTCAGGGCATGCTGCAGCCTGACTGAGTGCGCCTGGTGAGGAGGAGGCCCAAGCGGGGCAGTCCTCATTCCTTGGATACTTCTAGTCTTCTCGATCTGTCAAAAATAAACCTCTGTGGGGAGCTCAGATTGGGCCAGCTTCAGGATGGGTGCAGGAGGGGGACAGTTATCTGCTGTGGGTGCATGGATTTCTGGCCCCTTGCTTTTTGCCAACAAGGTCACAGCGTGCACCTAATGTTTCCAAGTGAGGAGGGAAGGGGCAGAGGCTGGGATGGAAGGACGGTTGGAAAGTGGTAGCCAGAGAATGTGTGAGGACTCATTCCAGAAATCCCCAGGCTGCCCTAAATGCCAGGCCCCACAAACAACTCAGTCCTCAGCCTCTGGGCCTCTGCCGGCTACTCCATAGCCACTAGGCCAGCTGACAGACCTGCTACGTGGCAGTCAGGAGCACAGATCCATGTTTCAACAACTGTGGGACCCGGAGCAAGCAGGACAGACTATATAATTTGCAAGGCCTAGTGGGGGAAAAATAAAAAAATGAAGGGTTTTTGCTCAAAATAAAGTTTCAAAACAGAGACAGTGGAGTATTAGCCAAATGTGAACCCTTCTGAGTATGGGACCCCATGCATCTGCACGGGGTGCAGGCCCAGGAACCCAGCCCATGAACAAGATATCCCCCAGGACCTGCCTAAAGAGGGTAGACCAGACTGCAGCCATAGTTCTCCACGACACCAAAGAAACCGTCCGCTGCACATTGCAGGAGTGGGGGAAGTGGGCAGATAGGAGTGGGGGCTTGTGTCCATAGGAGGGACCTGTGGCACAGCAGAGGTAAAAATTCACCTCTTTGGTCCATGTCATCTGGTTGATAGGAAACAGTCCTCTAAGAAATTGTTCAGGAGCCTCTATCACACAGCGCATAACTAAATGCCAGATATTCTGAAAGAAAAGTATCTGAATGGGTTCCCAGCATCACTGGGCCTGGCCCTAACCCCACCTGCGGCAGAGGTACACCCTCACCTTGGCTGGCTCACCTGATCCAGTCACTTTCATCTACAGGCCTCATTACTATACCTATAGATAAGAATAATATCTTAAAAAAAACCTCCCAAAGTTTAAAAACATAAAAATCAGCTTTAAAATACGAAAGAATTCTAATTACATATTATTAATAGCAATAATGATGACAATAATCAGGACAATTTTGCTTTAATTCAACCAAGTCCTTCAAATGCACTACAAACTTGCCCTTTTCTGCAAAGTCTTAAGAATCCCAGCGTAGGCGCTGACACCCCTGCTCTCTGTCTTGGGTGCGTTCCCCAGCTGAGGGCCTCCCAGGCATTTCTGCCAACTGTACACTGACCAGAAGGAATCCCCGCCTGAGCTTCCTCCTGCACCCTGAATGCTGCCACACTGCCACCAGATACACAGCCCCTGAGGATGCCCAGGATGAGAGGAACAGGAGAACACTTCACAGGCATCCTCTAAAAATGTGCCAGCTCATCTGAAGGCAGGACATGGGCTGTGGACACCAGCCCAGCTGTGGCTCCCCTGCCTCTAGGCCTCCCAGATCCCCGCTGCCTCCATTCCCTGATCTGCGGCAGCCAGCCCCTCCGGAACAACAGGAAGCCCCCCACCACGTTTTGCAGCGATTCCCTTTGTTCCTCTTTCCCTGGGGCCCAAGGAGCTAAAGGACGCCTGTGAACGGCAGGCAGGCTTGGATTCTTCTTGGCTGATGAGAGCGATTAGTCCCCCCGCCACTCCCTGCTAATTGCTATCCTCAGCACTGCCAGGCAGAGGCCTGCACACAGTCTCCAACTGTTAACAATGACAAAAGTTGCGTGTCATGGCAATGACAGTGGCCGGGGCAGCCTCGCGCTGGTTATTAATCCACTCACTGTACTTGAGTGGTTGCCCACGCATGGCTTCTCCAATGAGGCCAAGCCCCAGCAGCCACTCCTTGCCCACATGGGAACGGAAGGCCGGGGAGAGCGCGCTATTTTCTTTTTCTTTTCTTTTCTTTCCTTTTCTTTTTTTTTTTTTTTTCTTTTTATTTTTTTGTGAGACAGGGTTTTGCTCTTGTTCCCCAAGCTGGAGTGCAATGGCACAATCTCGGCTTACTGCAACCTCTGCCTCCTGGATTCAAGCGATTCTCCAGCCTCAGCTTCCTGAGCAGCTGGGATTACAGGTATGCGCCACCACGCCCAGCCAATTTTGTATTTTTTAGTAGAAACGGGGTTTCTCCAGGTTGGTCAGACTGGTCTCGAACTCCCGACTTCAGGTGATCTGCCCACCTCAGCCTCCCAAAGTGCTGGGATTGCAGGTGTGAGCCACCGCACCTGGCTGTGAGAGCTATTTTCAAACCAACCCAGGAAGTTGGGGTGTCTCGGCAGCTGGAAAACTTTACAATAATTTATTCACTGGTATCCAGGTTAATTGGGTCAAGGGTGAGAACTGCTCCTAAAACCCACGGATAATACTGGGGTATTTCAGCAGAAAAAGCACAGCACTGACTAGGCATGGTGGCTCACACCTGTAATCCCAGCACTTTTGGAAGCAGAGGCAGGAGGATCACTTGCAGCCAGGAACTTGAGACCAGCTGGGGCAGCAAAGTGAGATCCCATCTCTACAAAAAAAATTTTTTAAACCGTTGGGCATGGTGGGTGCATGCCTGCAGTACCAGCTACTTAGGAGGCTGAGGTGGGAGGATTGCTTGAGCCGAGGAGTTGGAGGCTACAATGAGCTATGATTGTCCTACTGCACCCCAGCCTGGGCCACAGAGCAAGACTGTGTCTCTAAGAAAAAAGAAAAGAAAAGAAAAAGTGCAGCACCAGAAATTCAAAGGGCTGGGTGGGTCCATTACTTACCCTAACTATCAATTTCCATGTCTGTAAAGTGGGGTTACAAGTACTGGCCCTGCCTACCTGCCAGGGTTGCAGCGAGGGTTAAATGAGGCAATGGGCACCATAATGATAGCTATGTGAGTGGCTACTGGGAGCTAAGCCTTTAACGCATTCTCTTCAATGCTGCCTCTAATCTGAAGAATGGATCCCTAGAAATGAGAAAACTGAGGCCCAGAAAGGTTCAGACACCAAGGTCACACAGCAGGTAAGGGCACATACTGGACGTGGGGCCAGGGACCTGCCAGCCTGGTGTTGACCTTTTCTTGACGCTGAGTCTGTCTTCTCCCATGTGTCCTGCTCAGAGCTCCAGGCCAGCCTGTTCTGTCCTTGTGGGCAGCCATTGCCTGGAGCCGTGGGTACCACATAAGAGGGAGGCCCATCCACAGCCAGCCTGGGACCCACAAGGTGGGGTGGTGGGAAGACCGCCTTAGAAGAGTCAGGGTAATTATAATGAGTGAGGCCATCAGACTGCCTCCTGAGCAGCTCTGAGCTACAGAACATGAGATGGGTCAGCCAGTCTCCATGGACAAGGGAGATGGATCAGTCACTAGACAGGAGCTGAGACGTGCTAGGAGCATCTTCCCGCATGTCCCAGGTTGGTTTGGAAATAGCTCTCCCCAGCCTTCCCTTCCTGAGAGAGCAGGTCCTAGGGGCTTCCTCCGTTTCTGAGATCCGCCTGTTCCAGTCCATATGCACCTTACATGTCCTGTAATGCTGCGTCTGGCTGTGTCTGGCTGACTCCAACTCTCACTCCATGGTTGTCCAAGTTCCTCTGGGAGAGGACTGATATTCATGCTATGGGTAAATGACTAACATAATAATCAGGTTTCAGTGGTGGGGGTCGGGTGGAGGGCGAGGAGTGGCAGAAGCCAGGGGAACCTGGGAAGTAGCACAGAAAGAGGGGCAGGAAGTCATCCAAAATGGATGTCTTTTCCCAATTTGCGTGCTCCCCAGGGTATGTTCATCCTCTTCTGGTCTCTGGCGAAGATGGTGCCTGGAGGGAGTCCCGCCCTGATAACGGCCTGGCCTCCTGGGCAGCGTGGTTCCAGGGAAGGGCAAAGGATTTGATGTCCAGAAACCCAAATCTAGTGGCTCTGCCATTAACTGTGTGACCTTGGGCAAGTCCTCGCCCAGGGCCACCCCACTCTCCCTTCTCTGCAGAAAAGATGCATCGGACTATTTCACTCTGAGGCCCTGTCCAGTTCCGATCCTTCTAATTCTGAGGGGTTTGTTCACTTTCTTCCCTGCCCCCTTTCCCACAGGCCTCCTGGTCGACACACAGGCAGGAGCAGGCCGGTTCCGGGCAGGCCCAGCAAGGTCCACGCCCCTTGGGCACCAGCTGCACTGCACAGCAGACCCCGCTGTCCTGGCTCTGGCTCCAGGCCAGTGTTCTGCCCTTTCTGGCATGCAGTGTGGCCTCAGAGCAGCAGCTGGGGCTGGATTCCAGACTAAATATGGAGCCCCAGAGCCAGGCTTCTGCCTCATGAGGCCTGGGTCCCAAACTTCCATGGCTATGGACTCGCATACCGCTGCTCCCCCGCACCCCTGAAATGCTGATCCACAAACTCTGCACATGGGCAAAGGCCAGACATAGGTCAGGAGGGCCAGAGCAACAATGAACTTCCAGAGCAATCAGAAAAACAGCAGCACAAGGCACTCGCCTGTAAAGGAAAGCAGGGGCAGGCCTGCCAGCTCAACCCAGCAGAGAGGGAAGCACGACCGCATGTCCCAGAGCACAGACAAGCTTAGTTTCCAAAGGGAAAAATGACAAAAAGTGAAAGAATAAAAGTGATGCTTCCGTGAGGTGGCTCTGCCCCACCCTAGGCTGAAATGTGTAATCTCACCTGGAAAGTTGGCCCAGGTGACCTCAGTCCTCCCTCTCCCAGCTCCCCCCACACAAAGAAGCATCCAAGACTAGCAAAATGTTTATTAAATGATACAGGTCTTACAAATACGATGCTGAGAGCTTTCAACCTCAAAGGTCAGCTGAATCCACCCCAAGGTGAACCAGTGTGACCCACACCTCACGGTCCCTCTCTAGCACCACAAAAACAAGCGACATGGACCACACCGCATTAGCTCAGCTGTGTCCGCCCTCCGGAAAGGCACGTTGGACCCCTAACCCCTAGGACCTGTGAAAGTGGCCTTATTTGGAAATAGGGTCTTCATAGATGTAAACAAGTTAGGATGGGGTCATACTGGAGCCCTAATTCAGGGACTGGGGTCCTTATAAGAGGGAAATTTGGACACAGACACACATGAGGAGGGCACGTGTGAAGATGGAGGCAGGCAGGGGACCAGCGCAGCCCTGGATCTGCCAGCCCTGGCATGCCAAGGACTGTTGGGAGCGGACTCGAGCCAGGAGAAAAGCTGGAACAGACTCCCCCTGACGGCCCTCAGAAGGAAACAGCCCTGCAGATACCTTGATTCTGGACTTTCAGCCTCCAGGACTAAGAGAATGAGTTTCTGCTGTGTTAAGCCCCCCAGGTTGTGATAATTTATGACAAGAGTCCTGGGAAACTCATACACGCAGGCATGACAGTCCCTGCCACAAACCTCCAACGACATGACCCAGCATTTGCCCCTTCCCAGAGCCTTGGTTTTCTTAAAAAGTTGGGTTGGATTGCCCCTTCCGGCTCTGACATGCAGCCCAAGGGTCTTGGATCTACTTAATCTCTGGAGGATTATGGGAGATGGGGGTGTCAGGTACATCTAGAGAGGGAGGGGAAAGGGAAAAGGCTGGTGCCCTCAGCCACAGTGTGGCAGAACAATCAGAGGGAAAAGTCTGACCTTGATCAAGGACAAGTCCAGTTCAGCTGTGCAAGCCTGCATTGGGCCCCTCCTGGGATGGGGAGGGGTAAAGAGAGATGGCAGTGACTCCCACAGGGAGCCCGCCACAGGACAGCAGTGTTCTTTGTTTTAAATTTGGATCAAAGCAATAAAGGAAGACTGGGAGCGGGAGAGACTGGAGGCAGAGGCATCAGTGGTGGAGAGAATCTTGTAGGAGGCCAGACCTCAGAAGACCAGAGAAGGCACAGGCCGGCCCCCAGATACTGCTAGGAGAAGGAAGGACAGATGTGGAGCGAGCCGGGAAGGGGCAGGACGGACAGGTCAGGGAAGGCAGGGGAGGGGGTCAGGAGAGGTGGGAGGTGAGTCCCAGGCCACCTGTTTGGGGGACCAGTTAGATGACAGAAAAGCCAGACAGGGACTGTGGATGAAGATCGCGAGCTGGATTTGGGGGCACATGGTCTGAGACACCTGAGGTCCAGAGGTCCCCGAGGCAGCCAAGTGGGAGCTAGATTGGGTTCAGAAGACAGACCTGGTGTGGAGCACACAGGTGCCAGCCAGCGCCACCTGAGACAGCCAGAGGGCCTAGGAAGAGAGCAAGTGGAGAAGCGGCTGGGATGAAACCCCACCTTCGACAGGCCACAGAGAATGGGTTCGGGGAAAGGCTGGAAAGCATGAAAGGCCTGGGGCAGTAGAGAAAGTGGAGTCAGGGAGAGTGGGCTAGGAGGTGTCCTCTGTGGGAGAGGCCCCCAGGATGCAGCAAGGAAGAATGCCTGTGGAGTTGCCACTTAGGAGGGTCCCAGTAATTGCCGGCTCCCCACAAGGCACGGAGGTCCTCAAAGGGTAGCTCATTTCTGAGCCTTCCCCGTGAGATGCCCGTAAACAGTACTGAGAAAGGAGACAAAGAAGAGGTGAGATGAGCTGAGAGAGTAATTCAGCCACATTTTCCCACCATCAAGGGCATTCATGCCTTCTCTCAGCGACTCCACAGACCCCAGGATGCCTTTGGTAAAATGGAGAAAGGCGATTGGCTATGTGGAAGTAATCCTCTTTCAGACACACTTAAAACAGCATACATCAGGTAGAAATTTGATGGAATGCAAAAACATCAAAATGGATTTTGTTTTACATAACCCACATGCTAAAGAAAAAAATCTAAACCTAACCTGTCTTACAGATGTCATAATCTTTTTGGGGAAAAAAGAAAAATATAGCTAGAACTTGAACATGCAGATATTTAGAGCTGAGAATGACCTAGAAATTTATTTAGTCACAGCCTCTCCTTTTACAGATGAGAAAAGTGAGGCCCCAAAAAGCTGGCTTGCCCACAGTCAGGCCATGCGTTAGTAACACAGCCAGGACTAGAACCCAGGCCTCTGCCCTCTCTCCCAGGCCTCTGCCATCTGGCATGCCACAGCACAGAGCAGGCCAATGCCAAGCAAAATCAGACTCCATGCAGAATGGCCACATTAGTAGCTGGGAGATTTAATTGTATTCGAAATTGTACCCTCAATGGCTTGGAGTTTTTGTTATTATTTTTAAAAGTGGCAGCTGGGTGCGGTGGCTTATGCCTGTAATCCCAGCACTCTGGGAGGCCGAGGTGGATGGATCATGAGGTCAGGAGTTCGAGACCAGCCTGGCCAACATAGTGAAACCCCGTCTCTACTAAAAATACAAAAAGCCGGACATGGTGGTGGGCACCTGTAGTTCCAGCTACTCGGGAGGCTGAGGCAGGGGAATCGCTTGAACCCGAGTGGCAGAGGCTGTGGTGAGCTGAGATTGTGCCACTGCATTCCAGTCTGAGCAATAGAGTGAGACTCCGTCTCAATTAAAAAAAAAAAAAAGTGGTTTAGTTCACTTTTTACAACACTAGAGTGGCCACAGTAGGTTGTGTAGGTTGTACAGTTGTGTTCTGAACAGGGGAGCCTGGCTAAGGGACCCAGGACAGGTTGAACTCACCTGGGTGCCATTCACTAAGCCCTACACTTAGGATGGTGCTGTATCAGACAGGGAAGAAGCACTTTTTCTAATGTTCCCAAAGACACTGTGTGGGAGTGGTGGCCTGATATTGCTTTGGAGTGAATCTGTTCCAAGCCTCTGAGTCTGGGTAGAGATAATATTTTTTGAAAACTGGAAACTAAGGACATACCCTGTAAATTAAGACTCTAACTAAAATAAAAGAAAGACATAAATACATCAAAAATAGCAAAATGAGCAGAGCATAAAAAGCAAATTTATAAAGGATGCAACAGAAACAGGTTATAAATTCCTGAAAAATCTTCGCAGTGACTAGCCAAAGAAATGCAAAGGAAACTTTGGTACAATTTTACATCTATCAAATTTAAGGCCAGGCGTGGTGGCTCACACCTATAATCCCAGCACTTTGGGAGGCTGAGGTGGGCAGATCACTTGAGGTCATGAGTTTGAGACCAGCCTGGCCAACATGGTGAAATCCTGTCTCTACTAAAAACACAAAAATTAGCTGGGCGTGGTGGCATACACCTGTAATCCCAGCTACTTGGGAGGCTGAGACAGGAGAATCGCTTGAACCAAGGAGGCAGAGGTTGCAGTGAGCCAACATTGAGCCACTGCACTCCAGCCTGGGCGACAGAGCGAGTCTCCGTCTCAAAAAAATAAAAATAAAAGTGTGGAAAGGAATGCCGATCTTCACTGTCGGGGAAACAAGTGCTCTCAGTCAGCTAATGGTAGTGAAAACATGTGCAACGTATCTTCTGCTGGGCAATATGGCACAAGTATTTTAAAACTCGTTAAATATATGTAGAACCTAGAAATAACCAAAGGTGCCTTTGACATTTCACTTACAAATATGTCTCTAGGAAAAGTGAGGGCGGAGGCCACCATCCCTGCAACAGGCATCCTCCTCACATCCTTGGCTCTTGGAATCAGCATCGCCATCATCACAACACGCAGAAGCGAGAGTTCACCCAAAGGGAAAACATTTGCAGGTTTTTTTTTTTAACTCAGCTATAAAGATTTATGAAATTGAGGCAGGATAACAAAGTATTAAAGAAGAATCTATGTGAAACAGAAAGGGAGCAGGAGTGTTCAGTGGCTGGGTCGATGGCTGAAAGGCTCTGACCCGATTCTATCCCTGGGAGGTGGGAACAGTGGTCAATGCCCCTTAACAAAGTCCCAGAGAGCCTCTTCAGGCTGGAGTAGATTGCAATGCTTGGATGCTCCAGTCCCTCCTAGGGATGGGATGAAAATGCCAAGGGTCCCTGTCCACAGCTTCATGTCTTAAAAATGTAGATTCTTCAAAGAGTTTTAGAGGATGGGCTACCTGCCAAGTCTCCAGGGCAAACGGTACTGTCATCCTTCCCAGCAGGTCATCCCCAGGGTGTGGATGGTGTGGGTGTCCAGGCTGTATTCCCAGGCCCCATCTCAATCACACAGAAGGCCATGGGATCCTCTGAATGGCTTCAGCAATGAATGCCACACACTGGCACGTCTTGAACTCTCCTTAACGCTAGGACAGCGCAGGAGCAAGACTGCTACCCTTGGGGATCCAGAGGAGGGTTAAGAGAAGCCCACTTTCCCTACTTTCTACAGGGCGAATGTTTTGTTGTCAACATCCAAATGAGTTTTGCATTCTGCTCTCTATCCATCCCTATATTTCAACATAAAGACAGATTTTCTTGCACGATCTTCAGATGCCGTCAATACTCCAAGAAGATGCACCACTTTTACCCTGCAGCTTGGTCTGCCCTGGCATGTGACAATGCTCTGGGTTTGAGAAATGTGACTACACATTGTTCCCACTGCTCCTCCACCTCTGTCCCATCCGCAGCATCACCCTTCCAAGGAAAATCACAGAAAACACAAAGACACACACATGGATCAAACAGAAGTGATCTCTGTCCCTCAATAGGTGCCTCTGTCCTTTCAGAACAACTGATGGCCTTCTGGGGAAATGGAAACCACCTTTACTTGGATCTGGGCAATGATTATAGGGGTATAAACATTTGTCAAAATCCCTCAGGCTGTGCACTTTAAGATGAATGCATTTTACTGTATGTGAATTACGCTTCAGTAAAGTACTGATGATACACTAAGAGGGGACAAAACATTGATGGCTACAGGAAGCACAGTCTGTAAACAAAATGCTACAGAGCAAGGTTCCTGGCCTTGGAGATCATCAGAGATGGGGAGCTTGGAGAGGACTGGGTTCACCATGGTGGGGAGATAGTCAGAGGAGGCCTGCACTGAACATCGTCAAACTCAGGTCTCCTCTCCGGTTTGGGATAGCCTGGGCAAGTCACCAAACCTCTCTGGGCTTCTGTTTCCTTGTCTGAAAGTGGGTTAGATCTGTGGTGTGCAAGTGGACAGCTTATGAAAATGCAGGTTCTTGGACTCTGTCTTAGCTCCTACATCACACACAATGGGAGTTTGGGGTACAGAAATCTGCATTTTGATAAGCTCCTGGGTGATGGCAATGTTCAGGGTCCAGAATATTTGGGAACTGCGGTCAATGTGCTTATGAAGGTCCTGACCTCCAGTAGTAACAGTCCCTGGTTTCTTGTGCAAAGAACAGCAACATATGGCTAAGAGAATGGTGTAAAGAAATAAGACAATCAGAGTTGGGTGACACAGAAAGGCTTCCCATCTTATGGTATCTCCAATCAGAAGCCTAAATCTAGACCATAAATCTCAAGCGGTGATTATGTACAGTTGCGCAGCTTGTGTACTGCTCAAAAATATCCATCCTAGAGAGCAAGTGAGGGCCAAGAGCCAGCTCAAACCCTATTTGTTAAGCGCTGTGCCCCGGTACAAGGCTGCAGCCAGCTGGGTGGGAAGAGGGGAGGTAGGGGCTGCTTTCTTCAAAATTCATCCACCAAGGTAAGAAAGGCCTATTTCCGATTCTCACAAAGGTGCTGTAAGGGTTATAGAGGCCCTGTCTGCAAAAAGACAAGAACCATGAAACTGTTCCTGTTTTTTCTACAAAGCATGTGTTTTCAGCCCTGTCTCCCTAAACACAAGAAAAGTGACTGACTTAATATTCAAAGCACTTCGTGTCCTGCTTCTTCCCACCATTCCCCAACTTCATCCCAGGATCTTTGTCACTTGCTTTCCCCAGACATGACATGTCTTCTGTCCATCCGTGCTCGAGTCGGGCTGCCCCTGCCACGTGCCCAACTTCCCACTGGTCGACTGCCCAGTTGTTGGCCCCTCCTACAAGCCCTCATGGTGGAATCGATCCTCCCTCCCTGCTCGTGTGCCCAGCGTAGAGGATGGGGTAGTGAAGACAGGCATGTTGCAGGCTCTTGTGGACCTGAGGATCTTGGTAGAAGATGATTAAAACACTAATTACAGCAAAGCGTGAGTGAGGAGAGTACGTAGCAGGAGGGCATGCTGTCTGTTAATTACAAACCGAGATCGGCGCCCTCTAAAAATAGTCCGACTCCTTTCCCCACCAAACTACAAATCTAAGAATAATGTGACCTGAACGCAAAGCTCTCCTGGGTTTGGTATCACTCTCATCCTCATGATGCCTAAACACTTCACACTGTAAGAAAATTAAGATAACAGGGCATTCATTAACATTTTCTGCAGCATCTAATTCCACGAACTGTGAATTCCTTCACCCCAGTCTGCCTCCTTGTCCTTCCTCACCCTTTGGGAGGCCTAAGACTCTTAGGGCCAAAGCACTGTTGGCCCCACCCAGACAGGGCCAGATTTCCCCATGGCCAGGTCATGTGTGGGGGTCACACCAGGTGCACCTGGGGCTATGCTCAGGCTCTGTCTGGTCCAATAGCCCAGCTGGCCCCCTAAAGGCCAGCAGTTCCCATCTGGTCACACTCCCCTCATCCTCCTCCCTCCCCTCCACCGCAGCAGACATAGGGCAGAGAGGTGGGGCACGCCCTGGGCATACTGGAGGTGCTGACCCTCAGCTTCCCATCTCTAAATTGCATGATGGAAGCGATTCTGCAGCACTGGCCTGCTCTGCTGAGAAAGGAGGAAGAGTGCCCAGGAGCATGGAGTATGGAGCCATGAGCTGGGGGTTCAGTCCAAACTCTGCCTCTCACTAGTGCAGCACTTCAGGCAATTGCTGAAGTCTCTGAAGTCTCTATGCCTCAGTTTCCTTATCTGTAAGACCAGCCAGCCCCACATGGTTGTTCTAAGGACTAAACGAATTAGAGGTAAGAAAATGTTTATTAGTGCAGAGTAACAGCTCTAACCCTGTTACTACCACCGCCGCCACTGCTACTGCAAGCACTCCCACCACCACCCTGCACCAGCACTAACCTATGCTAGCAGGGAGGCCAGGAAGGTCACAGCCGTCCCTGGGCCCAGGCACCATGGCACACAGGGGCCAGGTCAACGCAGCGCAGTGTGCCTCAGGAGCCCACGTGAAGCACAGAGGGGACCCTGAGACAGGAGGGCATGACGCGGTGGCAGGGGAGGCCTCATGTGCATGAGGCCCCCAGAGAGCCACAGAGAATCAACCCCATTCCCAGGTGCCTCCTTTATCCCCAGAAGCCTGTCATTAGGCCCTGAGGGACCTTCGGTGAAAATGCCTTTCCCTCTCCCCTTCCTCTCTGTTTCCACGGGTGTGTCCACACCACGTGTGGTCCCTGACCTCCCTGCCCAGCCATCTCATCATGGAGACCAGCTTCTCACGCCTCCTGCCCCCTGCCATCTCGCCAAGCCTCTACTCTCCAGCCCACGACGCTGCCAGCTGTCTCAGTCAAGTCTTGCCATATGCTCCCTTGCTGGCCAGAGGGTAAGTGCAACACCACACTCTCAGGGTACCCGGCCCTCTACACCCCACTCCACCTCCCACTTCTTGGAACCCACAGCCCCTAAGACGCCAAATTGCACAGGAGGTCCCGCAGGGAGAATACAGTGACATCCTCCCCCTTCAACAAGGGTCCCTCTCCACCCAACTCCAAACCCATCATCCTTCAGGGTCTTCTCACTCTCCTCAGACACAAGGTCTGCCCCGCTTTGGCCCATATGACCTCCCCTTCCCCTGAAAGCCCCCAGCACTTATTTCCAAACCATTCCCTCTGCCACTTAATCACACTTTTCCTTGTGGAGAGCTTTAACTCCTTCCCGTCTGCTGTTCCTCCCCGCCTTGCCAGGACAGGTAACAACACCTCCCTGGTGCCAGGTGTGTAAGCAAGGCTTAATAAGCTCTTGCAGGATGGATACTCACGCTAGCTCTCCAGTCCTGTGCAGGCAACAAAAAGAAAGAAATGAGGTGGAGGGGGTCACTGGCTGCCCGACCCCAGGAACACATTGGACAGGGGTGGGAGGACCCTCTTCCCGGACATCTTTACCAGCGGAGAAAGCGCTCGCTCCCCTAGCCAAGTGGCTCTTCCTTTCTCTCCCCTCAGATGAAGTGCAGTGGTTAAAGCAGTGCCAGAAAGAGACTCTGCAGGGACACAGCAAGAAGAGGAGAACCTGCCAACCCAGCTCAGGCACGGGCCACCGAGAAAAAAGAAACGGAAAGAAAGCTCTTGGAACTTAGAGATAAGATGAGGGCAGAGCCAAAACACAGCCTGAAAACCTAAGAGCGTGGCAAGAATTATTTCTGAAAATACAGGAGCAAAGTCTAATTTTTGACACAGGGCAGATAAGTTACACAATTCATGCTGGGATGTGGTACGTCTCAGGAATTTACCAAAACAAAAAACAAAAAACAAAAAACAAAAAAAAACCCATCAAACTCAGTCATCAGCCCCTGCATTTGCAAAAACAGTATTTGCTGTCTCACCTTCTTTCTCTGTGAAATGGAAAATCTATAAAAAGGGATATTAGAGAGATGATGCTGGAATGACGCTGAAGAAAGAATGTGTAATGGCACGGCAAAATTGTGGCATCGCGTTGCTAAATGGAGAGAAGACAGCCCCCAGGCAGTACTGCAGTAGGCTCTCATCTCTGGAAAGCAATCCATGCGAAAGCGGTGTCAGCTGGGCAGGGCCGCGATGCCTGCAGCCAGTGGATTAGTTGATACCCAATCCCATCCCCCTCGACCCCCCCCCCAGCCCTGGTGAATCCACATCCTGCCAGGCCTCCCAGGGGACTCATCCTCCTCTGAGGTTCAGGTCAGAACTCTAATTCTTGAGGGGGACAGTGGACGTGGAAACCAGGCTAAAGGGCGGGAGAGCCAAAATTCCAAGAAAGAACTCCTCAGGATGGGAGGAGGAGCCCTGCACACTGGGACAGGCAGGACTGAGCACCCAGAAAGACGGTGGTCCGGTAAACATGGGAATGACAGTCCCAGTCAGAGAGGGTCCCGAAAAGTGGGCCACAGGCAAAAACCCCACTTTCTAAGTAGTAGTGTGGTGCTCCCACCAATGAGTCACGGGGCCCAAAGGTGTCCAGGTTAAGCTCAACTTCGGGATGTGTAGAAAGCAACACAGGTGAGGTGTAATGGAAACGAAGGTGCCAAGGATGTTACCACTGAAGGCGAGTGGTTGGCACAGGGCCCCTGGGAGTGAGAATGTCTCCCCAGCCTCCACCTTCATTCTTAGTACTGAATTCTAATGAGCAGTATCTAGAGATATCTTGGAATGGAGGAAGGGGCCCCGAGGCCACACTGTCCCTCTGCTCTAACTCTTGTTTGCTGATTGGAGATGTATCATTGAGCTCCTGAGGAGACCCACTCACTAAAAAGGCCCCAGTGCCAATGACCTGCGCCAAGCACTCTACGAGTGACCACAGCCACAGTAACCGCAGACTCTGGCTTTCTGATAAATTGGCTCCCACTTGGATAGGCAGCTAACCTGAGCCTCTAACAATACACAAACCTGTAGCAGAACTCTGACCCAGCCGGCAGACAGGGACCAAGCAACCAGTTCTTTCATTTCTCAGTAGATGAATGGGTGGACAGACTGACTGATGGACAGATGAACGGGTGGATGGATGGATGGATGGAGTACCACTTGAGTGAATCACTTGTCCATCAGAGACATCGTAGTTCCTTCATTTAATTATCTAACTAGTGAACATTTTTTGTACCAATGGATGAGGGTCTCCAAGAGGGTCATGACTGGGAAAGTTTACACCTGATTTGGGAGTCAGAAACACAGGCGTGAAAAAATATACATACACACTAATGTGGGATTTTTTGATCCCATGCAGCTCCTCCTTCAGCCCTTCCCCTAAAGCAGATGAATCCTCGCATCCAGAGAGACTAAGGTCTCTTCAGACAAAGAGACCTGAGTACATCGAGATCCATCTGAGAAAGGTACCCTGGGAGTTAGGGTTGAGGTTCTGGGCAGGCAATGCAGGACTTCCTAGAGCAGCAGGGATCCCTGGTACTTTGAGGCAGGCTAGCAGATGTATGTGTGTGGGTTTGGGGGGAAGAAAAGGAGAGAACTAAGTTACGTTTTAGTAGGAAAGAGGCATGTAAGAAAAACAAAAGGCAATTCAATGGAAAAAACATTTTCAACAAATAGTGCTGAGACAACAGGGCATCCACATGCAAAAGAGTAAAGATGGCCAGGCATGGTGGCTCATGCCTGTCATCCCAGCACTTTGGGAAGCTGAGGCAGGCAGGTCACTTGAGGTCAGGAGTTTGAGACCAGCCTGGTCAACATGGAGAAACTCCATCTCTACTAAAAATACAGAAATTAGCCAGGCGTGGTGGCGTGCACTGTAGTCCCAGCTACTCAGGAGGCTCAGGCGGGAGAACCACTTGAATTTGGGAGAATCACTTGAACCTGGGAGATGGAGTTTGCAGTGAGCCGAGATCGCACCACTGCACTCCAGCCTGGTCAACAGAGCAAGACCCCATCTCAAAATAATAATAATAAGCTACGAGGGTACCACTGTACTCCTGCCTGGGTGACAGAGTGAGACACTGTCTCTAAAACAAAACGAAACAAAACAATGAAGCTGAACCTCTAGCTCACAACATATACAAAAATTAACTCAAACTGCACCATAGACCTAAATGTCAGAGTGTTTTACAACCATGAGACTCTTAGAAGAAAACAAAAATAAATTGTTGTGACCTTGGAATAGGCAACAATTTCTTAGATATGACACCAAAAGCATATCAGTGAAAGAGTAAGTACAGGAGATAAATTGCATTTCCCCAAAATTAAAAATATTTATGCTTCAAAGCAAATCATCAAGTGAAAAGACACTCTATGGAATGGGAGAAAATATTAGCAAATTCTGATAAGGGTCTAGTATTCAGAGTATATGAAGAACTCTTACAATTCAACAATAAAAAGACAAATAACCAAACTAAAAGTTGGGCAAACAATTTGATAGACATTTTCCCAAAGATATACACTTGGATAAACATCTAAACCTGAGCTTTTAACACTAAAAAGCACATGAAAAGATGTTCAATGTCATTAGTCGTCAGGGAAATGTAAATCAAAACCACAATGAGATACTACTTTACACCCACTAGGATGACCATAATCAAAAAGACATAATAACAAGTGTTGGTGAGGATGTAGAGAAACTGGAACCCTCAAGCACTGTTAATGGGATTGTAAAGTGGTGCAGCCATTCTGAAATACAGCCCGGCAGTTCTTCAAAAGGTTAATATAGGGTCACTATGCCACCAAGCAATTCCACCCCTAGGTATACACTCAAGAGAATTCGAAACATACATCCTCATCAAAACCTGTACTTGAACGTTTAGAGCAGCATTATTCATAATAGACAAAATATGGAAACAAACCTCAAAGCTCCATCCATTGATAAAGGAATAAATAAAATGCGGAATAACCACCTAATGGAACATTACTCAGCAAAAAAAAAAAAAAAAAAAGAAGAGGAGCTGATATATGCCACAACATGGATGAACTTTGAAACTATTACACTAAGTGAAAGAAGCCAGTTACAAAAGAGAACATATTGTATAACTCCGTCTATATAAAATGTCCAGAATAGACAAATCTATAGAGAAATCACATACGTGGCTCTCTAAGGCTGAGGAAGCTGGGGAAAAATGAGAGTTATGGTAATGGGTATAAAAAACTGGGGTTAGATAGTGTTGAGGGTTGCACAACATCATGATTATATTAAAAACCATCCACTTTAGGCTGGACATGGTGGCTCACACCTGTAATCCTAGCACATTGGGAGGCCCAGATGGGCAGATCACTTGAGCCCAGGAGTTCGAGGCCAGACTGGGCAACATGGTGAAACTCCGTCTCTACAAAAACAACAAAAAAATTAGCCAGGCGTGGTGGTGTGTATCTGTGGTCCCAGCCACTCAGGAGGCTGAGGCAGGAGGATTGCTTCATCCCAGGAGGTCGAGGCTGCAGTGAGCCTCGCTACTGATTGCGCTACTGCACTCCAGCCTGGGTGACAAAGCGAGACTCTCTCAAACAAACAAACAAAAGAAACAAGAAAACAAAAAAATCCACTTCAAAAGGGTGAATGTTATGTTATATGAATTTTTTTGTCTCAAAAAAGCTTTTATCTAAAATAGGTACTAGAGAAAAAACTGGAGATGAGGGCCACACAGGGGCTGTGGCACTATCCTTCAGGGTCCTGGTCAAAGACAAACAAAATACAGCATAAGGGAAGTCCAGGCGTGAGAGAAGCCGGGGAAGGAACGGCGCCTCTCAGCAGTGGGATCTTACAAACCATCTCTGGATTAAATCTCTTAGGGTGAAAGAATAGGGCCAACAACAGGACTATTTTCTTCTGGACACGGCTTTTGACATCACCCGCCTTAAAAACCTAAATACCGTTGCTACCACCTTGTCCTGAGGCGGAAACAGGTCAGATTCCAATCTACCCAAACTCCCCGCCTCGGGTAGATGAGGCAGCATTTGTCTAGAGCCACAATTTCTGTTTGTGATTTTCTCCTCACATCTCCAACCTCAAGTCTTGGCTCCCTGAGTCCAGCCTGTGAAGCTCAGTCAGTATTATACCCTGACATCAGGGCTCTGGGCAGACCCTGTCCCCGCAGATCATCCCAGAGGAATGGAGGTCACGACTTGCAATATCACAGTGCTCTCATAGGACATATTCCACATAAGCAGCTCTCAAAGTTTGAAGAATAATTAACAATTTCACCCTTCTAGAATGTTCTCTCCTCAGTGGAGAAGCCCAGAAAACCAAAACCACACAAAAGACAAGCTCTAAAGCGCCAAAACAAGTTAGTGGAGTAGAATACGGAATTACGGTCTAAGTAGGAGAATTTTAAAGGTGCATTGGAGCAGACCGAATCCTCCCTGGGTCCTTTTGTTCTCTGCTTTCTTAGTGTCCACTCAAATCCTATACTCGGGGCACCATGGAACCTTGTTTCATTTGGTTTTACGGAGAGACTTAGTGTCAGCAATTAAACGGTTACGCCCCGGCTGGCACAGCGAATCTGGAAAAAGAACCTCCATTCAGAGGTGGCTTCTCCCGGCTTATTTCTGCTGTTTGTGTTGGCTGAAGCAGAGAACCGCATAGAAAGAGGACTCTCAACGTGAGCAGAGTGGCAAGCGGGACCCAGGGTGAGTGCAGCGCCTAGATGGGCGGACAGCAAGGTCCTCAGATGAACCAAAAGGCCATCTCAAGAAGGGACTTTACTGGCACCAGTGCCCCACCTCCCTTTCCCAGCTACCGCAAATGCTTCTATTTCTTTGGCTTTGCAATGATGATGGCCAGGCCAGAGGACAGGAGAACACACCATGTGACACTTGAGTGTTCCTCCCTTGGGTCAACAGCTGGCCTGGGCAAAGCCCAGAAGGCCACATATTTGATCTTCCAAAGGTCAACCCTGCCCCGGGCAGCCTCGGTGCAAGTGACCATACACCCCCAAAACACAGGCCCCCTCCTCGGTGCCTCTCGGGCCAGGGCAAGGGGGCACACCTGGGTGCACCGCACACAGGCACTGCTGCCCGAGGACCGGGAGGGACAATTCACAAGCCTGCATTGTTCTTCGGCGGCTTTCTGAGGCCGATTGTTCCACAGTGCACGTTTCTGTAGCACAGGCCCTGCCTGGCATGTGTGGGTCTCCACAAATGTTTGTGGTTGGCTCCCCAGGGTGAAAAGCAGGAGTTGGAGTCAGCAAAGCACTCTCATTGACGAGGCCTTCGTCCAGGCAAAAGCCCTCACTCCAACAGTTTACCTTGGAGAGAGAAGGCTGCACAGGGTGGTTGCTGTTCTGCATTTACTGTGGATAACTAGGGCTTGGGGCTGGGGCCACAGCCCAGCACATGTGTGTGCACAAAGCAGCCTTCATCAAAAAGCATGCTGGGCAGGGAGCTTTTAGGACAGTCCTAGTCTGAGCCTGAGGGCAGAGACCCTCCCTCCCGGGAGAGCAAAGCTGTATCTCCATGGACCTTCCATCCCCTCAGGGGGTGAGGGAGCCTCTCAGTGGGGGTGCATGGGTAAATAAAGCCTATGCTGGGGGTTGCAGGGCTTGGAGGTCCTGACACTACAACTCTGTTCCACTCACAGTGCACTGCTGTCATCCAGCTGCGTCAGCTTTAAACCCCCGAAGGCAAAAGAAAAGCGAAAATTAATCTAATTAAAGTCAACAGTGTTCATAGTAAGGAAAATTCTGGTATTTTGCCAAGAGTCTCCGTCCCTGGCCAGCTTTGTGAGAAAAGGGCATGAGGTCTGGAACCCAGTGGGTTGAAGCTGGAGTTCTGGTTCTGTCACTTGGCTGTGTCGCCACAGGACAGCTGTCGGGGGGCAAAGCATCACCTGCCTTACAGAACCGTTTTGAGGGTACGTGAGAAAAGATGTAAAGCCCCTGGTAAATTTTAAACACTCAACAAAAGTGGCTGGACTGAAGCCCTACCCGCTGACCTGACGGGGGCCTGCTTGGCCACCTCAAGAAGGGGAGCCGGGACCTTTCCCCTGCACCCTGGACCCTGCCCCCAGGAGTCCTGGCAGAGGCGGGACTGACTCCCTGTGTCTGGAAGTGGGAGCTCCAAGGAGCGAAGTTCCCAAAACCTGGTCATACCCAGCTCCCAACACCTGTCATCACTATTACTCTTTATCTCATTTGGCCCTCCAAGCAGCCCCTTGAGGTACACGTGTGACTGGCCAGTATTTCTATTCTCCCCATTTTAAATATTCAGAGAGGGAGTGAGTCTTGGGCCAGGTCACAGAGGAAGTCACCTACATCAAGAGCTGAGTCTCTGACAGTCCAGGGCTGTGTCTAATGAAAGAGCTAACATTGATCAAGTATCTCAACATTTCACACCACACTCCTAGGGGACAAGATAGTCGCCACACTTCCCAGTGTGTGGCTGGATGCTCAGAAACACAGCACAAGTGACACGATGCCCACTCCAGGCCTAGCAGCTTTTGCTTTTCTGTTCTGAGGGAAGCCAGTCACCTTGCAATAAAGCCAAAAACACTGAGCCCGCCATGTTGAAAGGAGGCCCAAGCTAACCACACACAGACACCAGGCAGAGAACCGAGGGTCCCAAGCTGCCCTGGGCTGAACCACAAGAAACAGAGATGCCCTGACCTTTTCCCAGCCCACCCTCTAACCCCCAAAACTCCTGCCCAAAATGCAGACCTGTGAGCAAATAATAAAGGGATGGTTGTTTTAAGACACTAATTTTGTTTCCTTTTTTAATGCAATATTATGCACTATTTTTTATGCACAGGATAATGCAGGCCATGGAGAAAAATAAAACAGAGGAGGCAAAGAACTGGGGGAGAGGGAGCAAATTTAAACAGGGTAGTCAGGGAATTATTTAAGCCCATTCACCCCAAAGCCACTTGGAAAGAAAAATAAATTTATCCCCAAATGGGTGCAACTCCAGGCAGCTGGCATCTGCCTGAACTGAAGAGCAGCAGGAACAGAGACCCTCCCTCTTTAGAGTGACAGCAGGAAGCCGCCCTGGCAGGAAGGAGGAGCTAGAAGACAGTTTCGGGAAAGAAGAGGTGAGGGAAAGTCTCACTGAGAGGAGGTGAGACCTGGTGAGATTACTGTAAATCAGACTTGAGGGCACCCGGCGACACCAGACTCCGCTCCCTGGAAGGTGACCTGTATAGCCACGCACTGCTGGGGATGCGACCGCCTTCCCCGTGGGTAATGACACCAGCCACCAGGGGTGTCAGAGGGCCCAGGACAGCACCTGATACAGAGGCGGCCAGAGGCATGGCGAGCAGGATGTCCTCAGATATACTGCCTTCCCGTTCCCACACAGTGATGGCACACTGCGAATGGCCTGCGTGGGTGGCTGGATATGGCCCTTGTCTGCTGACCTGACCTAACCACACCCTCTCTTAAGCTCCTCCCTGTCATCATGTGTCAACCGGGAGCTTTTGTCACAGAAACCTGCCTTTTCCCCCCATCATCTAGTTAGGGGGACTTCAAAGTGGGGTGCCTGAGTGATCACTGGGTCATAGAAAATACTAGAATGCTTAGTTTTTGAATCTCATCTTGTTCAATTTCTTTGTTGGTACACACTATACATCAGTGCAACATTACACATGTATAAAAATAAACAATGAGCCAAGTGTACACATTTGTCTTTTTTTTGCCTGCAAAGTAAGCCATTTTGGAATCCCCTGGCCTGGGTCACATGGAGGACACAGGGCCAGGCAGGTGACTGGAATAAATGGGGAGGGGGAGGTCATGAAACACAGGGATGTCCCATGCTCTGCCGGCCTTCCAGGCCCTGCATACAATGTTTTAAAGCTGCTCTGACTCGGGCAGGTCTGTGGGCTGAGCCAGACCTGGCTGGAGGCTGCCATTTTGTAACTTTAGGCCCTGAAATGAAGCCCAAATGCCTCTTAGTGCAGTTCAGGGCAGCCTTCCTGATCCAGACGCAAGGGCTCTTGTCCTTAAAGACTGCTTCAGCCACATGCCAGCTACCTCCGAGATGGCTCACTTCCCGCACTGGCCTTTGCACAGCCAGTTCTCCAAGCTGAAAATGCCAATTGCCCTTCTTTTTGTTTGTTTGTTAAGGCAGGGTCTTGCTCTTTTGCCCAGGCTGGAGTACAGTGGCATGATCATGGCTCACTGCAGCCTCAACCTCCTGGCCTCAATTAATCCTCCCACCTCAGCCTCCCGAGTAGCTAGGACTACAGGCACACACTAATGGTAGTGGCCTGGCTAAGTGTTGTATTTTTTTAAGAGTTGGGGTTTCTTCATGTTGCCCGAGCTAGTCTCAAACGCCTGGGCTCAAGCAATCCATCCACCTCAGCCTCCCAAAATGCTGGGATTATAGGCATGAGCCACTGCATCCTGCTTCCAATCACTCTTCTTTATCTACCTCATCAACATCTTCTTCTTCTGGGGCCAGATCAAATTTCTCCTCCAGGATGACACACACCCCGCATATGAAGCAGCATTAGTTCCCATGGGGTTAGGATGTGAGTTTTGTACTGGACTAGCCCAGGCCAGGTCCTGCTTCTAGCTCCTACTAGCTGTGCAATCTTGGGCAATTGAATTTACCTCTCTGAGCCTGAGTTTCCTCAGTTATAAAACAAGAGGACTCATCTTTACCTCCGATGGCCACACAGGCACCCCAGGCTCCTCTCCTCTGCATTCCCAGGGTCTTTTTACCCTCATCCTTCTTGGCTCTGTGGTGGTTAATTGTACATGTTGACCTGGTGAGGCTATGGTGTCCAGCTGCTTGGTCAAACACTCATCTAGATGTTGCTTTGCAGGTATTTTTCAGATGTGATTAACATTTATAGTCAATTGATTTATAACCAATTGATTTTAAGGAAAGCAGACTACCATCTGTAATGTTGGTGGGCCTCCTCCAATCAGCTGAAGGCCACATGAGCAAAGACTGAGGTTTCAAGAAGAAAGAAAGGAAGGAGGAAGGAAGAACAAGGAAGGAGAAAGGAGGCAGGATAATGGAGGAGGAGGAGGAGGAAGGGGGAGGCGGAAGGAGAAGGAGAAGGAAGAGGAGAAGAAAGAAATAATTCTGGCTTAAGACTACAACATAAAAATTCTGCCTGAGTTTCCTGTCTGCTGCCTTGCAGATTTTGGATATAAGACTGCAACGTCAAACTTTACTTGAATTTCCAGGCTGCCAGCCTGCCCTACAGATCTCAGATTTGCCAGCTCTCACAATCACATGAGCCAGTTTCTCCAAATCTCTTTCTCTCTCTCTTTCATGGTTCTGTTTCTCTGGGGACCCTGACTAATCCAGGCTCCCTGAGGCCAGGAGCCAAGAGTGATATGCCTTTGACTACACAGTATACGGTGTCCAAGCAAAAGACTGGGAACCACCCAAACATCCAGAAATAGGGAATGGGTGAATAAAAGCATGGTATAGCCATACTGTAGAATATTATACACCAGGAAAAAAAATAAAGAGGATTACTATGTGCAGGTATGGAAGACACTGGTGGAATATCCTCTTAGATGAAAAAAGTAAGGTACAAAAATGGCATTTTCAGAATGGCACGTTTGATGTAAGAAAGGAGAAATAAGAATATATTCCTTGTCATGCATGAAAAAGCACTAAAAGGGGAAACAAAATATTATTAAAAGTACTACCTGGCCGAGCACGGTGGCTCACGCCTGTAATCCCAGCACTTTAGGAGGCCAAGGTAGGTGGATCACGAGGTCAGGGGTTTGAGACCAGCCTGACCAACACAGTGAAATCCCGTCTCTACTAAAAATACACAAATTAGCCAGGCATGGTGGCGCGTGCCTATAATCCCAACTACTCAGGAGGCTTAGGCAGGAGAATTACTTGAACCCGGGAGGTGGAGGTTGCAGTGAGCCAATATCACACCACTGCACTCCAGCCTGGGAAAAAAAACCAACCAACCAACAAACAAACAAACAAAAACAAACCCAAACTGTTACTTCCAGGAGGGCACAAGGCAAGACGGAAGGGGGTAGGCGGGGAAAAGGTGAAAACAATACTGCCATACTTTGCAGATCGTATCTTTTTTTTTACTTATTAAAGTGAAATCCATGTAACATGAAATCAACTATTTGAGGTATTTTAAAGTATACAACCCACTGGCATTTAGTACATTCACACTGTTGTGCAGCCACCACCTCTATCTAGCCCCAGAACATTTTCATCATGCCAAAAGAAAATCCTGGGACAAGGTCTGGATCCCTCATCTCCATACATGTGGCCTTCTCACTGTGGTCCCCGTTCCACTCTCCAGCTCCATCTCTCACCTCCCTCCACCCTCCTCAAAGACTGGGTCCTATAACCTGAATCACCCCTAACCCCTGCACTCTCTCACCTCCAGGCCTCTGCATATAAAGTTCCATCGCCTCACCCACCTCTTGGCCACAGTAACTCCCCTGTGACTTTTGACTTCGTTCTCAACTTACACAATCAACACTTCCCTAAGAAACCTTCCCTGATTTCCCAGGCACCACTGCTCCCCCCACCCCCCAGGGACTCCCCAGTACCCTGTGATTCTCTTTTTCTGGCAGCCTCAGTGTGTGAGTGGATGTCTGTCTCCGTTAGCCTGTGCATCCCTCTAGGGCAGGGACTAAGACTTCCATGCTAGAAGGCTCTCTCTGACCAGAGGGACTGTTAGTGCCCTCAAAATACAGCACAGTTTCTGGCATGCAGTAGGTTCTTAATAAGTACTGATGATGGAAGGACAGGACTCAGAATCTGACACCCAAACAGCAACTGGCTTTATTAAAGCCTCATTTCCTCAGTCCCAGATGAGAAGAGTTCTTCCTCCTAATCACTATTGGCTTTTACCTTCTAAGAATCATGACCTGCTTCTCTGCAAATGGACCAGCCTTATGTGTGCTTTTCTGGTTATACACATTCTCCCCATTCAGCCTCTCCACAGCTCTGGGGGTGGGTATTGTCTACCCCATTTTGCAAGGGGTTTGGATCTCTGCTCTTCCACTCACAGGGAGGACTGGAAGTAAACCAATCAACGTGGCCACGTGTTTGCAGCTCTGGTGAGGGAGGTAAAATGTTTGCAGGGTGAAATTGCTAACATGAAGTTTGGACAAAAGTCACTATTCATTTGTCTATGTCTGCCTGCCCCTAACTGAGGAGACCAATGTCACTACCCCTAGAAACAGAGGTAAAGAAGGACAAGGTAAGATTGCTGCTGGAATAGATTGAAGCCAATGCTGTGTCCTAGGACAGCAGGAGGGGCATGCCAGCCCCAGGCAGGGGGCCAGGGGCTGGTGCTCACACCCCCAAGACTGGTCTCACCCCTGTGCACACTGACCTAGAGCAAAGATGCTGGGGACCAAGTTGAAGTTCCTTGGCTGCTTTCACCATCAACCTCTAGGAACTGAACTGGTCTTTGGAGGAGGAGGGTTCAACAAAATTTTAATTACAGGTTGTCTCTCCTGCTTTTAATGGCTAGGCTCTGCAAATGTAGTACTTTAATCACATGGTATGAAATCAAATCACTGTTCAAGTATACTGGTGTGGCTGGGTATTTAAAGGAACCCTGTTATGAAATCTTTTTAGAAAGCAAGTTAATTGAAATTTTTTGAAACCCAAGGTTTTGGTTTTTGCTTTTTTTTTTCATTTATGAATGTCTTGAAGTAAATCTATTCTAAGTTTGCTGGGTGCACCAAATCACTCGCTGATCTTCGTTCACCTTGTCACCTTTCTCAGTGGGGCCCCACCTCCCCCAGATCAAGTCTATGACAACTTGCTGGAATTTTCCAGTTCTCTCCTTTTCCTCCAGCAGTGTTTTTCTGCTCAAAACTGTGCTCACTCTGGAAATTCTGAAGAAATGTGTTACAGGCTGAACTGTGAACTCACCAAATTCATAAGTTGAAGCCCTAACCCTCAGTACTTCAGAACATGACTGCATCTGAAGAAAAGACTTTAGGGTGGTAATTAAGGTAAAATGAGGTCATATCAGTGGACTCTAATCCAGTTTGAATGGTGTCCTTACGAGAAGAGGAGGCTGGGACACAGACACAGCCAGAGGAAAAATCACATGAGGGCACTGCAAGAAGGTGACCATCAGCAGGCCAAGGAGAGAGGCCTTGGAAGAGAGCAACTGATCTGGGTTGGCTGTGTCCCCACCCAAATCTCATCTTTGATTGTAGCTCCCACAATCCCCACTTGTCATGGGAGGGACCCTCCTGGTGGGAGATAATCAAATCACGGGGGTGGGTTTTTCATGTGCTGTTCTTGTAACAGTGAATAAGTCTCAAGATCTGATGGTTTTATAAAGGGCAGTTCCCCTGCACACGCTCTTTTGCCTGCCACCATGTAAGATGTGCCTTTGCTCCTCCTTTGCCTTCCGCCATGATTGTGAGGCCTCCCCAGACATGTGGAACTGTGAGTCCATTAAACCTCTTTTTTTTTTTTAATAAATTACCCGGCCTCAGGTATTTCTTCATAGCCGTATAAAAATGGACTATTACACCAACGCTGCTGACACCTTGATCTTGGATATCCAACTTCCAGAATTATGAGAAAATAAATGTCCACTGTTTAAACTACCTGGTCTGTGGGATTTTGTCATGGCAGCCCAGGCACACTAATACAGAAGGAGTGCCTGTTAGGGCCCTGTCTCACCAACTAGCTAAGTGACTTTGGGCGGGGGCCACAGCTGTTCATCTCCGATTCCCAATGTTTCCCCACCTCATGGGGCTGCTGGGAGGATTAAATGCAAATGGCAGGCATCAATGCTTATGAGCTCACTGACCATCCTCCCTGGTCCTCTGATGTCTCCACAATGTCATTTACTCACAGGAACATGAGATTTCTCCCCCACTTCTTGCTGTCTCATAGGTACAGGAAGCCAGTGTGAGAAGGCGATCCTGACACCAACAGCCTAGATTTTTCTTGAATTAACACTTTACTTTCTTTTTTTTCTAAAGCATTGCCACATATATTCTTAAAGTTAAGACTCACAAAGAATCTGTGAAATAGGATTTGAAAGCTTATTTTCATTTTGCAGATGAGGTGAACTGAGACTCCGAAAGCTTGAGTGATTTATTCACAACCCTGTGTCTTGCGAGGCAGGAGCCTGTTTCTCTAGAGTTGCATTCAGCTGTTCTCTCCAGCATCACTTGCTACGCCTGCTCTCCCAGCTTGCTCCACCTCTCTGACACCCTAAGTACAACCAGCACCAGGGTACTGCTCTGCTGCAAAACCTTCAATGGCTCACAGCTGCAGAGTGTGTCAAGCCCCAACTGGCCTCCACTGCCCCATGTCCTCTAACCTCTAGCCCCTCATTGCCAACCCCACTGCGACAGAACAGTCACTCTGTCCCATGAGCACAAGCCACGCTCCCCTGTTACTAACTCCCTGAGAACACCTTCCCTACTTCTTTCTGACTAGCATGGAGCCACCTCCTCCAGGAAGCCTTCTCTGACTCACTCACTGAGTTCTTTCCATAGTGATCTCAGGCCCTGCCATAGAAAGTGGCTCTGAATAGACTTGCCCTCGTTTTATTTGCTAATTACTCGACTATCGTAGTCCCTAGGGCAAAGACCACATCTTTCCACAGGTACCATATACCAAGGCACAAAGAAAATACTCAGTGACATTTGCTGCTCTATTAGAAGACCAGTCAAGTATAAGTTACCTCCTCAACATAATAAATGTGTTCCAATATGGCTATTTATAAGCTCAACTTTTTAAACACAGCGTTCTTCCCTGACTTCTGCCACATCATGAGGGTGCTGGACGTGCACCCATCTGGTCACCAGTGACACTGCTTCCGTTTCCTTCTGTCCCTGGACATCCTAGCTAACCCCACCATCCCTGCCTGTCTGTCACGATGCCTACATGAACTCCAGGAGTTACTATTTAAAGATTCCAGGGATCTTTCTTTAAAGAAAGACTTCTGCTGTCATAAGGCTAGACTATGAGGGCAAGATTTATTGCCTGCTATATCCCCAACTCCTAGAAAAAAGCCTGCTACATAAGTTGTTGCTGAAAAATATCTGGTGAATAAATGAGACTATTAACCCTTTGACTATTAGCTTCATAGAATTTTTTAAAAATTTAATGGTTGAATGAAAATCCAAATCCACAGTCTGTCAAACAGGCTGAGATGAAGGGCTCTGGCTGTGGGGTACTGCAAGTTATGTAGGAGTGCCCAGGAAGTGCTGTCATTCAGACGGGACTCAGCATTCTTTACCCCTTCCAATGTCCCCACTCATGTTATCCACCCAGAGCTACGCCCAAAGGGGTTCCCACAGCCTTTCCAAGCTTTCCCTTCCTTCCCATGAGACAAAAAATGGAAACTCCCACCCCAAAGGCAGTGGACACTGTCCCAGCTGTCACCTCTGCAACAGAGGTGTCAAATATGACAGCTGCCCAGAGCATGGGAGGGACGTTGACACCAAGCTGTGGTTGGTGTCAGCCCTGATGCCACCACAGGACCTCGGATTCATGACTGATGTCATGCAGAACCCCTGTAAGGGCAATCCCCCCAGACAACAAGCCTTAGCCATGAAAATCTCCACCCCTGCACCTCAAAAGGCCTCCCCCGAGGTGCTGGCCAGTCACAGGACCTATTTTGGGTTTTACCTTCTCTCTCTTCCCCACCAACTTTGGGGAGGCCCAGTATGTCCTGCTCATTCATCTTCACAGCATGCCCCTGTGTCCTGGTCTTGTCTGTAAGCTCCATGAGGGCAGGGCCTGTCCTGATCACCACTGCACCCCAGCAGCTAGAACAGGACTTGGCACACTGTAGTCAACACTGGCTGAATGAATGAATGAATGAATGAATGACTCCCCTTCCGTTACACACCACACTTTCTCTTGTTGATGGTTTTATTCTTTTGTGTGCATGTTTATTCACTGACACTCACTGAGAAAGTAGTGAATGGGGCAAGGCTGAGAGGCAGAATCCCCAGACACTGCAGCCAGCCGGGGACTGTACAATGGGCTGGCAGAACTTGTTGCCTGTTAAAAGCCCACAGAGCACACCAGCATCCCTGAGTGAAGGGCGCTGTGCCCTGCAAACTATCATTAGTTCAGCTTTGTAACAGCCTCATGCCCACCCCCAGCCTTCTGGGCAACTCACCCTGGCGAAGGAAAGGGCACAAACTCAGGAGGCCAGATCCCGAGATGCCCAGTGCAGGACAGCCAGGAAGGCACACGCTGGAGCCCCACCTTCCCATCCCACATGACACTTATCTGGGCACGGATTTATCTCCGTGGCAGGATGGGGTGCCCACGCCAGATGATCTGTCTGTCCCCACATAACAAGGTTGGGTGTAGGGGGCACTGTCCTCCAGAGAGCTCACATGGTTGTGTGCCAGGCACTGTCTCAGGTGCGTGGCAGCTCATCTAAACTTCATAGTGACCCTACAAAATAGGTACTATTATGATCCCTTATTTCACAGATAAGGAAACTAAAGCACAGAGGCCCTGCCCCTGGTTTCCATGGCTGGTTCTGGGGCTGCTGGAAAGAATATAAGATGGAGGGTCAGAGGATGTGACCTCTGGTCCTGGTGTCAGCCGCAAAATCCAAGAGACTTGCAATCTCTCGGGGGATCTCTGTAAAAGGGAAATGATAACACCTTCCTTCCCACATGCCCCAAGGCATGAGAGCACTTGAAAAACTCATGAAAGACAACACAAATGAGTGGCAGCTGGTGTTATTTAAGGCTACAGCACTCCGGCGATTTCTCAGCTGTTTCCTGTAGAAGGGAAGGAAAGGCCCTTGACAGCCAGGAAGCACAAACTACAACTAGATCCTCTCTGCCAAGAACGTGTCACTGATGAAGGCAGTGCCACAACGGGGCTGTGGGGCTTGGACTCCGTGGAAAACAGCTTGCAAAGTCTCCACATCACAAGACACACATGGACGGTGACATCAGTAATAAACAGGACTGGAGACAAATCAAGACCCGGGTTAATTCAATATGCAAAATAATTTAACATCACTATGGATCAACCAATTGCCATTAAAGGAGGAAATTGATGTAATACGCAAAAATTAACATGGTACTCAAGTGATGAGGAAGAGGTGATTCTTCCCTTAAAATGTATCTCAATATCAGGGTGGCATCATATTTTCAATAATATTTTTTAAGTTGTTTAAAACAAGCCGACCAGGTGTGGTGGCTCACGTCTGTCATCCCAGCACTTTGGGAGGCTGAGGCAGGAAGATTGCTTAGGCCCAGGGGTTCAAGACCAGCCTAGGGAACAAGGTGAGACCCCCATCTCTACAAAAAAAATAAAATTAGCCAGGTATGGTGATGTGCACCTGTGGTCCCAGCTCCTCGGGAGGCCGAGGTGGAAGGAGTACTTGACCCCACGAAGGCGAGGCTGCAGTAAGCTGTGTTCGCACCACGGCACTCCCACCTGGGTGACAGAACAAGACCCAGTCTCAAAACAAAACGAAACAAAAACCTACGCAACTACCTATACCAAGAAGGTAACCTCAATGAGAACTAAGCTTCTGTTTTCCAAAATATCTTCCCAAATTAAACAGCTTCATTTTATTCAAGTACCTAATGTTCTGTCAATAGTTAACTGCTAGATGAATGAGGTCAAATACTCTCCCAGGACAAGCCACAGGAGAACCAGGCTTTGGGGACCTTCATAGAGGCCTAGCGAAGGCCATCTGCAGCAGGTGGGGCTGTCCCCGAGCTGTAACACGGAGCTGTACTCACCTACCCTTCCCCAGGAAGGCCTCCATCCACACACGGGCAGCCTCCTCCACGGCCCACAGAGGTCCGGCTTGCACCCGGTGGCAAGCAACACATCTGGGTACCAGCAACGGCCACAAAACCACCTTTCACTGTAGAACAATCTTCTAGCCCCTAGGACACCCAGTGCCCAAGTCCTTGCCCCTAAGATAGGCAGGACCATGGGGAATGCAGCTGCCTGGAAGGAACACTTCACAAAAGCTGGCTCCTGAAAATGAGGAAAACCCCAATTTGGCTAACCAAGGGAGAGCCGAGTATGGTCTGAAAGCAGCCACATAGAGAGCAGACGACCTTAAAGCCTTTCCCCCAAATCAAAAATCTCCAGTGGAGACGAAACTGAGATTCCGGGTTCTCAGAAAGTCTTTGAGCTTTTTGAGGGGGTAGGGGACTGGTGCTGATGGCTGGAGTAGGAGACAGGGCAAGAGGGGAGCACCTGGGAAGAGCCCACCCCACTCAACTTCAGGGGTACCAAATCTTACTGTGGCAGGCACAGGCCAACCAAGGAGAAAACACAGAGACAGCAAAAACCTTAGAACAGGGCCAGGCACGGTGGCTCACACCTGTAATCCCAGCGCTTTGGGAGGCCGAGGTAGGCAGATCACCCGAAGTTAGGAGTTTGAGACCTGCCTGGCCAACATGGCCAAACCCTGTCTCTACCGAAAATACAAAAATTGGCCAGGTGCGGTGTTGTGCGCCTGTAATCCCAGCTATTTGGGAGGCTGAGGCAGGAGAATCGCTTGAACCTGGGGGGCGGAGGTTGCAGTGAGCCGAGATCGTGCCACTGCACTCCAGCCTGGGGGACAGAGTGAGAATCTGTCCCCCCCGCCAAAACAAAAACAAAAACAAAAAAAAAGCCTTAGAACAGGAGACCCTTCTGTACAGGGCAGAGGAGCTGCAGGCCAGAGGGGCGTCCCATAGGGAAAGTGAACAGATAACATAGTTCAAACTGTCTCCCAAGATCCCAGAGAGATAATTACAAAAGTCACCTTCAAACCACTACCAAGATCGAGGTCAGCTTTTCACTGGCAGGAAAGTGAGTCACCCCAGCCTTTCCTGCTCCCAGTACAGTTTACATCCCCAAGGGCAGAGGAGGCTGGGTTTCATCCCTGCAGACTAACCAGTCCCTTTTGGGAATGGTGGGGGCGTAGGAGGGGCCAATCAAGTCACTAATCTGCAAACAAGGAGAACCCTAAGAAAGGGCCGGTCTGCAGCCCCAGGCTCCCACCTCCCCAAGAGGTATGTGCTATGCTAAAGCTCCTAAATGGCCCCAGGCTACCTAGGGTCATTTGTAGGAGGAAGCAGGAAAGGAGACATTCAGCGTGAATCTCCTTTCAGTGTGAAGTCTCCTTTCAGTGTGAAGTCTCCTTTCAGTGTGAAGTCTCCTTTTGTGTGAAGTCTCCTTTGCTGACTTATATGACAAGAGTCTAAGGCAAATCACTCTGACCCAGGGAACTGGTTCCAAATAGATTACTGGTTTTCATATTTGTTTGGGGCATGGCGACTATGGAAATACGTCTTCCTTTCAGTTGCTGTTTTGAAATGTGGACCTAGGTCTCTAGCACTCATTTTTATCAGGCATAATTATGATCATGCTCAATAAAAATGAATCTATTTGTCTGGAGTCCTCCACCCCAGAGAACAGTGCTTTCTACAGTTCTTGGTCTGCTTAAGTTCCCAACAACCAGGATCAATTCCTCTTGTAGCAACCAAAACAAACTGAAGTCCCCCCTCCAAGCTTAGAAGCCTAACTTGCCAGATGTTACAGCCTCCAGAGGTTGCCAGAGATGGCCCTGAGATCCCAGGGGGCCGCAGAGAGAAGAGTCAACGGGTAAGGGGGAGATGCTGACCATGCCACATCAGTTCTAGTTAGTGGGGCCTGCTCCGCCCAGTTTTTATATGAGGCCGCCGGTGAGAGGCAGCATGGCCCAGCGGGTGAGAAGGCAGACTCTAGAGCAGGACTCCTGAATTCAAATTTTTCTTTGCCACTTAGTAGCTGTGTGACCTGAGGCAAGTTATTTAACCTCTCTGTGAACTCTGCCTCAGTTTTCTCCTCTCTAAAATGTGGGTGATGATACTACTGCTCATCTCACCATGTCTTCATAAGGATTCAGTAAGTTAACAGTTTTAAAGCACTTGGTGCAGTGCCAGGCACATGCCCAGTGCTGTGAGAACTGCTTTTATTGTTGAAAATAAAGAAGAAGTTGTTTCCAGGAAAAAAAACAGTGTGGCTAAAACGAAGGTTTGAAAACCATTGTTTTAGATCAGGGGTGAGCAAGTGTTTTCTGTAAATGGCCAGACAGTAAATATGTTAGGCCTTGTGAGCCATATGTTCTTCTTTTTGCAACCAGCCAAAAGCAACCGTAGAGGTACGGGAAGAAACAGGCATGACTGTATTCTAGTAAAACCTCATTTAGAAAAACAGGCATTGGGCTGGAGTTAGTCTGCAAGTAGTAGTTTGCCAACCCCTGGCCTAGATCAAATTTCCTATTTTATAGATGAGAAAAACAAAGTGGGGAAATTATCTGACACAGCTGGAAGCCAGGTCTTGGCCCTTCTAGGCCAGGGCACTTTCTAAAATCAAGTGCCCCAGGAAGGAAAAGAGAAGTAGTCAACAGTTCATTCAGAATATAGACACGCTTCCACTGTGTTCTGCCAGGGGACAAGGACACCCTGAGAAAAAGCGACACTGAGGCCATTGCTTTCCATCAGTGATACTTTGGGCTTCCTGAAAGTGGGGCACGGGGATGGAGTGTCCCCTGATCCATCTCTGCAGCCCCCAGCAGCCAGCAGAGGGTCTTGCAACAGTGGAGTTTCTCTGAGAAGGCTATTAACTGTGGATGGTCTTGCTGCAAAGCCAAGAGCCTGCACTTCCCAATCTCAGCAATTTCTGGGAGTGGCTGAAGAAATAAACCTCCACTATATACCCAGGACAAGGGGGAGCCACTTTTAAAGAATTAGAATATAAAAGGGGCTTCAAGCAAAACATTTACTAAGTATAACTGAGCTCAAATGATACAAGCAAGTTTTTATAAACATTCCTTTTTTTTTTTTTTTTTTTTTCCCTGAGACAGAGTCTCGCTCTGTTACCCAGACTAAAATGCGGTGGCACAATCTTGGCTCACTGCAACCTCCACCCGCCAGGTTCAAGTGATTTCCTGCCTCAGCCTCCCATGTAGCTGGGATTACTAGCATGCACTACCACGCCCGGCTAATTTTTGTATTTTTAGTAGAGATGGGGTTTGGCCATGTTGGCCAGGCTGGTCTCGAACTCCTGACCTCAAGTGATTTGCCTGCCTTAGCCTCCCAAAGTGCTGGGATTACAGGCATGAACCACCGCACCCAGCCAAACATTTCTTTTTCACCCCTCCACTAAAGACTAAAAGTAGAAGGTGAATCTAAATCTCAGGGAAGGTCTGTACTAAGGAAGGATAGGCCAGGCGGTGGTTCATGCCTGGAATCCCTGCACTTTGGGAGGTCAAGGTGAGAGGATCACTGGAGCCTAGGAGATCGTGACCAGCCTAGGCAACATGGTGGAACCCTGTCTTTACAAAAAATACAACAAATTTAGCGGGGTATGGTGGTGTGAGTCTGAAGACCCAGCTCCTCAGGAGGCTGAGGTGGGAGGACGGCTTGAGGCCAAGAGGCGGAGGTTGCAGTGAGCTGAGGTCACACCACTGTACTCCAGTCTGGGCATCAGAGCGAGATTCTGTCTCAAAGAAAAAGAAGGGGCCGGGCGCGGTGGCTCAAGCCTGTAATCCCAGCACTTTGGGAGGCC
>NW_012109474.1:1423290-1469361 GCF_000951045.1 Mandrillus leucophaeus | reverse complement strand
GGAGGCGGAGCTTGCAGTGAGCTGAGATCCGGCCACTGCACTCCAGCCCGGGCTACACAGCAAGACTCCGTTTCAAAAAAAAAGAAAAAAAAGAAAAAGAAAAAGAAGGAAGGATATTCCCTTCTTGTGAGACCAGTTGTTATGGTTAAAAATAGCCTCCAAATTCTTTGAAATTCCTCCTAACAAGAAGTAGGGTCTATGTCCCCATGTTCTTGAATCTGGACTCTGTGACTGCTTGACCAGTAGTATATGGAAGTGACACTCCAGAGACTGTCGGATAACTGGCATTTCTAGGCCAGGCCTTAAGAAATTAGCATTCTCTCCATCCTGTTCCTTGGGACATTCACTTTTGTGGTTTGGTTTTTTTCATATTCTTGGGATAAACTCCACTTGGTCATAATATACAATTATTTTGTTTTGTTTATTTGTATTTATTTAGGGGGTACACGTGCAGGTTTCCTACTTGCATATATTGCATAGTGGTTAAGTCTGGGCTTTTAGTGTACTCATGCCCCAATAGTGAACACTGTACCCAATAGGTCATTTTTCAATCTTCACCTACCTCTCACCTTCCTACTTTCATAGTCTCCAATGTCGATTATTCCACTCTACATTGGGATTCACTTTTCAAACCCAACCACCATGCTTTGAGGAAGCCCAAGCAGCCTTGTGGGGAAACCTGCATAGAGAAGAACCAGCAGCCAGCACAACTTGCCAGCCATGAGAATGTTCCATCTTGGAAGTGGATCTTCCAGCTCTGCTTGCAGCCCAGCTGATGCCACATGGAACAGATGCAAACCATAGCTCTTGAGCCCTGCCCAAATTACAGACTAAAGAGCAGGACAAAGGATTATTGTTGTTTAAGCCACTAAGTTTTGGGGTGGTTTTTCACACAGTCAACAGTAACTAGAATACTTATAAGAACTAGGCTCTTAAATTCTAATCATTTGTTCAGCCCACCAAGCTATCAGCTTCCATAGGTAACATTAGAAAATATTCTTTTGTTTGTTAGGATTGCGGGGGGGGGTGGTAGGAATGCAGACCTCATTTAACATTCTATCATATTAATAAAGGAGCTAAGATATTTGGGGAAACTAGAAAGAGGAAATAAGTCTCAGAGTGGTCTGAAGGTAGGGCCACTTTTTTAAGTTAAAAAAAACAAACAAACTTAAAAATTTGTATGAGCACATACACAAATTTGAGAATGAGACTCCAGAGTCCCCATCTAGATAAAAGATGATAGTTAGGAGAAGTTCTGACTTCAAATATTCAAATATCCATCCTGATTTTTGATTCAGAAAATATGATCACCATCACTCACAAGATGGGAGAGGATATTCTAGTCTAAAAATGCTGAGTCCAGTGCTACAGGTGATTCTCTCTCCTACAACATAACTCTTACAGATTCTGAAAAAGAGCTGCAAACCCTTATCAGGTTTTCCGGTATGAGTTTACCAGGATGGGTTAGCTCTCAAATACACCCCTTACTTAACTTTTGGATAAGTATATTTATTATTAGTTGGAGAATAGATGTCAAAGATAACACTTCTTATTGTAGCATATTTGATGCTAAGATGATCATTTGAACAATTAAATATATCAACTGTCATTGTGCTGATGTTTTTCAGGTGCCAACTGAGAAGTTTCTAATGACCAAAATCCTAGATAATAAGTTACTATTTAAGAATCTAAATTTGTAGGCCGGGCACGGTGGCTCACTCCTGTAATCCCAGCACTTTGGGAGGCCGAGGCAGGCGGATCACAAGGTCAGGAGATCGAGACCATCCTGGCTAACACGGTGAAACTCTGTCTCTACTAAAAAATACAAAAAATTAGCCAGGAGTGGTGGTGCATGCCTGTAGTCCCAGCTACTCAGGAGGCTGAGGCAGGAGAATGGCGTGAACCCGGGAGGTGGAGCTTGCAGTGAGCCGAGATCACGGCACTCCAGCCAGCCTGGGTGCACTGCATTCCAGCCTGGGTGACAGTGCAAGACTCCGTCTCAAAGAAAAAAAAAGAATCTAAATTTGCAAAATAGGTGCTCTTGAAACAAACTAGATACTATAAAAAAGAATTCTTTACAAAAATATTTACTATAGCTGTCTTTAGGTGCTGACCACTTTTTGTGAATTGAAATTACAATCATATGTATAAAGGTGTGATGTAAATAAACATTTAGGAACCCACATTTGTTACATGAAAAGAGGTAGCCTCAGGCTGAAATTGAACATGTATTATTCAAAACTCTACCAGTGCCAAGTGACACAAACCCAACCCAAACTAACTCATGCGACATTACCCAAAATTCACTACCTTGGAGTTTTCTGTCATACCTGTGTACCAACTGTAACATTATTATTGACCTTGTACTACTTTTTATTAAACTCAGCCTCCTGCAGAGCAATACTGAATACTCCCTTCACTTGTGAACATCACAAGTTCTATGTACTAGTTGTGTTTGTTGTTCTTTAATGCACATATAGATGAATACATGGCTTACATTTTGTACCAGTTTATAAGTATCTAACTGAAAATCATTGTGTGTTCTACCAGTGGTATGAATGCCATTCCTTAAGGCACAGAAAGGGAATATACTCCAGCCTGGGCAACAAGAGTGAAACTCGCAAGAAAAGGAAAAAAAAGAAAAGAAAAGAAAAGAAGGAGGGAGGGAGGGAAAGAAGGAAGGAAGGAAGGAAGGAAGGAAGGAAGGAAGGAAGGAAGGAAGGAAGGAAATCTACTGAATAGAGAAGTGTTACAGACTGAATTATGTCCTCCCAAAATTTGTATGTTGAATCCCTAATCCCCAGCGTAAATGTGTTTGGAGACAGGGCCTTTAAGGAGATCATAAAAGGTAAGTGAGGTCCTAAGGGTGGGATCTGATTAGGATAGAAGTGGTTTCCTTATAAGAACAGACATCAGAGAACTATCTCTTCCCATGTGCACAAACACAGAGGAGAGACCGTGTGGGACCCAGCAAGAGGGCAGCTGTCTGCAAGGCAGGAAGAGAACCCTCACCAGAAACTGAATTTACCAGCACTGTGATCTTGGACTTCCAGCCTCCAGAACTGTGAAGAAATAAATGTCTGTTGTTTAAGCCACCAGTCTGTGGAGTTTCATTATGGCAGCCTGTAGGGACCAATACAGAGACTATAGAAACTAACGAATTTAGCGCCAAGCCAGAGGAAGACAAATCGGGCAGAGGTCGCGGTTCTCTTAAGTTTCCAGCTCTGCTTCTCATCAGCTGCTAGTGCTGTGCTCTCTCCCCAGGACAGGGTCTCTCCACCCGCAGTGGATGTGGCCAAAGCTTCCAGGCTTCTTTCACGCCATGCCCTCAAGAAGGAAAGGACCTTTCTCTCCCAGCTTCCATTCAGAAAACTCCAGGGAAGGTCCCTGGTTGGCCTGGCTCTGGTCACGTGCCTATCCCTCATCCAAAAGCTCTGGCTGGGACAATGGCGACACAAAATGGTTCATGACCAGCCTGAGTCCCAGCCCGCTCTGTAGCCCAAGGGTGACTGACACCTGTGAATTTCCAGGTCTCCAAACAAGTTTTGCAGGGGGCCTTCAAGATACTGTTTCTCCAGTTCTCTATCTCCTCCCCACCATCCTCCTGTCCCTACCCCCAGGCCATACTCTCGCCCATCTGCAATTCCATCTGCTTTCACAGCCCCGCCTCTCCTTCAGTCCCTGCTAGACTCTTCTGACCACACTGCATTTGCCTATGATCATAAGAACGGCTGTCCTTTCCAGAGACTCAGCTCCATGCCAGGCACTGGGCTAAGAGTAAAACGTACATTAGTCCTCATTCTCACAGCAGCCTTATGAAGTAGACACTATTATGCCAATCTCATAGCTGGAGAAGCAGAGCTCTAGAAAATTAACTCTCCTAAGCTCACAATGCCAGTGAGCAGGCTGGGTGTGGTGGTTCACGCCTGTAATCTCAGCAGTTTAGGAGGCCAAGGCGGGCGGATCACCTGAGGTCAAGAGTTTGAGACCAGCCTGGCCAACATGGTGAAATCCCATCTCTACTAAAAATACAAAAATTAGCCAGGTGTGGTGGTACGTGCCTGTAATCTCAGCTACCCAGGAGGCTGGAGCACAAGAATCACTTGAACCTGGGACGAAGAGGTTGCAGTGAGCCGAGATTGCACCACTGCACTCCAGTCTGGGTAACAGGGCGAGACTCTGTCTCAAAAAGCAAGCAAACAAACACAATGCCAGTGAGCAGCTGAGTTGGTAGCAAGCCAGGTCTGAGCACTCCACAGTATGTACTTGAGGCTGTCCCAGCGGGGTCCCCAGCTTGCTCTCTGTGCACCTGTGAATCACTGACATCTCTGTTCTTGGCGTGGGGTGCTTGAGCAGACCATCACCTCCCCTTGCATTGGGCCTTTCCAACTCCACTATCAAAAGGCAAGGCAAGGTGAGGAAACCAAGGCACAAAGAGTTTAAGATTCTGTAGTGAGCTTTATGCAGAGCCAGGCCTGGAAGCCAGGGCTCATGAGCCTCAAAACCGGAATTCTTCACTATCACTCCACAGTGATGCCCCCGCCTCTTGGCATCCTGACCTTCCAGATGGGCAGCTGAAAATCCATCTAAGGCAGAGATGCTGCTGGGACGATGCAGAGCACTCACCACGCACCCTCCACGATCAGACGGATGTGCAGGCAGCTCAGGACAGACAAGACCAACGGGCAGTCCAGTAGCTAAAACTGCAGGCTTGACGTTTAGAATAAAAAGACAAGCTCCAAACCCTCATGCTTCCAGAAATGGCCCAGAATTGGGGAGCTGAAAGTCCTGCCTGCCTCCTCCTGGCAAAAGGAAATTTTTGATACACGTTTCTCATCAGCCAGCGTGCTCAGGGTTTCTCTCTCCTGCTGGCTGAAGGCTCCCTGAGAGGACAATTGAGTCTTCCTTTCCTTTGCCCCCTATTCCCCATCCCCAGTACCCCAAACTGAGCCCTGTGTCTCACACACACATACCAAGAGACTTCCCTGGGGGCAAACACCACAAGAATGTCTTTAGTTGAAACACAGTTTCCTCCATTGCTCAGCCAGGGAAGTTATCCAATACATCCATGTCACAGGGTCTCTATGCAACTGGGCAAAGGTGAGTGCCAAACCTTATCTCTGCTTCCTGAGCAAAAAAGAAATGAAGCCAGAGGCTGGCAAGCCCAAGGGGAGGTGGTAGTGCTAAGACATAGGAGCTGGCTCCCAGGGGTGAGTGGGTGGCCAGATTTTCAGGGGTAGGAGCCCGCATGAACCATCCCCACCTTCTCCAGACCTGGAGGCCCATCCACCCCAATCCCCATCACAGTCACTTTGGGCAGAAAGCTCCAGCCTTCCTCTGCAAAGTGGGTCAAGCCTCAGTAATCTCACCAGCTTCTGAACACCCCTGACCTTAGCTCCCTGGGCCACTCAAAGGGGACTCAGATGAGGTGGTCTTGGGCTACTTATCAGGGCTGCAAAGAGTCCAGGCAGGGGAAACAGATCTTTGCCACAGATTATTTTTTGAGCTGTGAAGGAATGGGAATCCCCCATATCTAGAAGCTGCCCCTGAAGATTACACAGTCATGGGCTACATTAACAGAAGTATAGTGTCCAGATGGAAGGAGGTGACAGCAGCATGATTCCTGCGCCACTCAGGTCACACCTCGAACACTGTATTCCATTCCGTGTCCCCATTTTAGGAGAAGCATTGATAAAAGAGATGTACAGAGAAGGGAAGCCAGGAGAGGTTTGGACACCTTGTCCAGAGAATCCTTAAGGGAAGAGAGCTTATCTCCAAAAGAAGATTTCGCACTCTGAATATTTGGTCACCCTGGAAGGAGAATGGGATATGTGTTCTGTGTGGCTCTCAGATCACAGCCAGGGCTACCGGGAGGCACACCTTGGTCTAAGATAATGTCTTTAGGCCCGGGCTGCCAAGTAATGGCCTGGGCTGCAAAGCTGTAAGCTTCCAGTTCCCTGGAGGCTACAAGGCAGATGCCTGCAGGAGGCCAAGCCTCTCCCAGGTCCTTCTGGGCTTTCAGACCTGTGATTAAGTCATTTAGAGTCTCTCCCATCTCCCAGATTGCAGTGGGAAGGAGAGCCCCAGGGCCCTCAGGCAAATCTCAGGAAACCTGGAAAATTCTTTCTCTCCAAAGAGCTGGTGTTAGACTGACAGAGAGGAGAAGCTGGGAAAGGGGTCATGCCCCCAACCCACCAGAGCGTGATAATGCTCCCCCATCCTGGATCCTGCCTTCAGGGGCTTTCAGCCCTATCCCCACCACCCTGCAAAGGCACAACCTCTCCACTGACAAACACGATGAAGAGGGTGCCTCCACCTCAGTGCCTGCCTCAGCCTGGGAGGAGACAGACAAGGGCCGCTGGGTACAGTGGCAGCCTGGAGCCAGTTCCTGAGGGAGACACAGGAATCCAGAAATTTCCACACAGTTCATTCTAGAGAGGCAAGAGGGTATAGTTCAGAGAACCAGTCCTCAGTTTGTCTTTTCACTGGCAAGCCTGGTATGCAACCTTGGCCAAGTCACTGGTTTCTCTTGCTTAAATGTCCCCGTTGGAAGAAGTGCATTAGCGCTGCCAGCTCCCCAGGCACCTCACAACGATGCCAGGAGTAAGGACCCCTGGTGGCACCGACAACAGCAAGAAATGAGAAGACAACTTAGCTGGTCACACTGGCGGACAGCCACCCCGCCACAGCAGCTGGCCATGCACAGCCTCTTCACCTGCTGCAATCTGCAGGCCTCTTCCCATTCCACCCAAATACTGGTGTCAGGGAGCTTGGGAGGCTGGAGCTCTGAGGTCATGAGCGGGCCATGGAGATCCAGGACCTTTGAAAGTCACTCAACCTCTTTTCTAGTTCTAAAATCTACGACAGATACATTAAGTAAACTTTTCTAATGAGGTGAGTAAAATCATGAATGCCTCGTGGGATGAGCCAGGAGCTGGGCGGCTGCAGGTTTACAATCCTTGTTCTGACTGCCCTGGTTACAGTTTGCATTCCAGGAACTACCCCATCACCTGCTCCTCACTCTCATCTGCCAGCCCCCTGGGCCTAAAGGCAAAGGGAAACAGGATGGAGGGAAAGACACAAGAGGTCTTTGACTCAACTTGGGCCTCCAAGGCTTGCCACACCCGTGGCTGGCTTCTCTCTGGTGCGAATGAGGCTGCAGGCAACCACGTTTTTGTTTCACCTAGAGGAGGAAATTACAGTGACATCACTTCACCAGCAACCCTTTCCCCACACGCTTTTGTGGACGTCACTCAAAGCCCACACCCTCAAAAGCCTAGAACAAACCTGGCACAAGGTGGGGATCATTTCTACCTTGTGCAAAGAATTAATTTTACAGGGAAGGAATGAATGGCCAAACCACACTTCCAACTGGCCGTATCAGGCAGATGTGCGACTGTTCCCTCCGGTGTAGGCAAAGGCCAAAAACATCTCAGGGATTCTCCCTTCTAAGGATGTAATCCCTGAATTATAGAAGGATGGGCACAGGGAACCTCAGAATGAGAGGATCAGAGACTTTCGTATCATCTCGTTCAAGCCCTGAGGTCACCGAGGACAAAGCACCCAGATGTGAAGTGACTTCCCCGAGAGCAGCCAGATCACAAGTGGCCAATCTAAGACCAGTGACCTTTTCAGAACATCAGGAGACTATAGGGGAACCTGCCAATCCCTGTGTGTGACAGGCAAAGCTTGAGCAAAACGGGTTATGCCACTTCTTAGCTGTGTAGCCTGGGGTAAAACACTCAACCTCCGCTACTGTCTGAATATGTGTATCCCCCCAAAATTCATAAGTTAGAAATCCAACCACTGACTCGATGGTATTAGGAGGTGGAGGCTTCAGGAGGCAATTAGGTCATGAGGGCGGAGCCTCATGAATGAGATTAGTGCCCTCATAAAGGACACCCCAGAGAACGTCCTCACCCCTTCCATCATGAAAAGAAGCGGTGAGAAGGTGCCATCTATGAAAAAGTGAGCCTTCACCAGACACTGAATCTGCTGGCACCTTGATCTTGAACTTTCTAGCCCAAGAAATAAGTTTCTGCTGTTCATAAGCTACCCAGTCTATGGTATTTTGTTATAGCAGCCCAAACGGACTAAGGCACAGGAATCCAGAAATTTCCATACAGTTCATTCTAGAGAGCCAAGAGGGCACAGCTCAGAGAACCAGTCCTCAGTTTGTCTTCTCACTGACAAGCCTGGTATGCGACTTTGGCCAAGTCACTGGCTTTTCTTGCTTAAATGTCCCTGTTGGAAGAAGTGCCCTCATTTTCTCATCTATGAAACAGAAGCTGTAATGGCTAATGAAGACAGCACAAGCAAAGTTCTCACTATGACACCACAACACTTAGCAACTCTTAGGCTTTGAAAGTTATTATTGGATCACCCAGGGTTTCAGGAGAAAGACCACCTGTTCAATTCCTGCGTTTACAGACATCTCCCCACTGCCCAAATGCAGCAGCTCACAGGCCAGAGTCCACACAGGACTGGGTTTGTAGCCTGGCTTCCCTGTGTGACCTCAGGGGGAAGGCTAACTTTTCAGGTGTGCCGGCAAAAGAAGATAATGACTACACTCAGAGCTGAAAGATGAAATACACTTAGTGGGTGAAGTCCTAAACACAGGCATAACACACAATGCATGTGTATTAGTATCCATGGCTGCCATAACAGAGGACCACAAATCAGGTGGCTGAAAGCAACAGAAATGTATGATCTCATAATTCTGGAGGCTAGAAGTCCAAAACCAAGGTGTGAGCAGGGCTATATTCCCTCTGCAAGCTGCAGGGGAGAATCCTTCCATATTCATTTGCTAGGGCTGCCATAACAGGCCACCACAGACTGGGCGGCTTCATCAGCAGAAATGTATTTATTCTGGAGGCTGGAAGTCCAAGATCAAGGTGTTGGCAGGGTTGATTTCTTCCAAGGCCTCCCTCCTTGACTTGCAGATGGCCGCCTTCTCGCTGCGTCCTCACACTGTTGACCCCATCTGTGTCTTATCCGTGTCCTCTTCTTCTTTTAAGGACACCAGTCATACTAGATTAGGGCCCACCCTCGTGATCTTATTTTACCTTAATTACCTCTTTAAAGGCCCGGCCACCAATCCCATTCTGAAGTGCTGGAGTTAGGACTTCAGGATATGAATTTTGAGAGGACGCAATTCAGCCCAGAACAGGTGTGTTGATTACCTTTCTTCCTCTTAGGGAGGAAAACGTAGAGAGATCTGTAAGTCCTCGTCCAGGGCACTGTGCAGTGCCACACTGAACTGGTTTGGAATCTGGACAGATAATCAAATGAACAAATCCCTTTCTAGAAATATGTGTCTTGCCTTAAAAATACTTTGTTTTCCAGCCAGGCGCGGTGGCTCACGCCTATAATCCCAGCACTTTGGGAGTCTGAGGCGGGCGGATCACCCGTGAGACCAGCCTGACCAACATGGTGAAACCCTGTCTCTACTAAAAATACAAAAAATTAGCTGTGCGTGGTGGCTGGCACCTGTAGTCCCAGCTACATGGGAGGCTGAGGCAGGAGAATTGCTTGAACCTGGGAGGCGGAGGTTGCAGTGAGCCAAGATCGCGCCGCTGCACTCCAGCCTGGGAGACGGAGCGAGACTCTGTCTCAAAAAAAAAAAAAAAAAATACTGTTTTCCATGAGGCATGGACCCTGTGGCCAGCACCACCCTAGCCTTATAGGAAATGCCCTGATGACTCCCAGGACAGCAGCAAGGTGCTCATGATCCCAGGGCACAGATAGGCAAGTATCCAAGGAATGATAAGGAGGCAGGGAGTGATGGGAAGTGCTACGTGCTCTAGCAACCCACAGACCAATACTGTGGGAAGATGGGGAGGAGGACACAATGACGCCCTGAGCAGAGTGGAGAGGAGCCCAGAGGGGACAGATTTGTCTCTCAGCTTGCATGGTCAGTCCCATGGCCTGGGCTGTTTGCATGTGTGTGAATAGAGGGGATAGTGGTTTGGGGAGGGGAAGGTGGCATCCACCACCATCTTCCCATGCCCTGCATTCCCTGGGGCCAGGCTTCCCAATCAGCATGGGCAACAGAACTCCTTCTGCAGAGTAGGCAGGCCACTGCTGAGCACCAATTCCTCTCCCCATCCCACAGCTGCCTGCAAAGGTGACTGCTGTCCTCTACCAACCCACCGGAGCCTCAGGCCTTCAGGCCTTTCCAGTCCTGCTGCCTAGGCCACCAGTGACATACGCGCCCTCCCTCTGGACAATTCTGCCTACTGGGGTTTTCCACCTGGCCCCAGTGTCGGGAAAGTGGAGGAGCTGCTGGGAGAATGGACCACAGAACCCACGTTCTGGGCACACAAAAGGCATCCATGGAACACCTGGGGTCCTATGCACCAGCATTACTTTTTTTTTTATTAGCTTAAAAAGTCATAATTACCAGAAATGGCAAATCTATAGGATAGAAACAAGATTGGTGGTTGCCAGAACTGGGGGGTGATATTTTAAAAAAACAAACAAACAAAAAACTCAACAATATTGAGATATTAAAAAAATTATATTTAAATAAAGCTAATTCACTAATTCCCTCCCAATAAATAAAAGCATCTTGAAACTTGGTGAAGTAAATGTTCCTCTTTGCTTAGCCAACCATTGCTCCCTTCCCCACTTCCTTGCAAACAGAGCTTGCCTCTTGCTCTAGATGAGGCAAAAGCACCAGGGATTTGCTTTCTCCTCTTCCACTGAGGCGGAGGCATGGGTACTGACTCGTTTCTCTTCAAGGAGACTTGGTAGAATCTCCAGCAGGGGAATTCTGGGAAAGGCTTCCCTTCCTGACAAATTAAGACAGACAAGGAGAATCTAACCTTCCTGCCTGCCTTTGGACGCAGTTATGTGAGAACGTGATGCCGGAGCAGTGGCAGCCATGCTTTGACCATAAGGGGACTGGCCTGAGAACAAAGGCCAGTGTGCTGAAGATGGCAGACTACGTGAGATGAAGTCCTTGAAATGATCACTGACTCCCTGAATGAACCAATCCTAGAGCTTCTACCTTTAGACTTCTGGCTGAGTTGAAACACCTTGTTTTTAAAGCCATCGTTAGCACACTGTTCTTTTACTTGTAGCCAATAACATCCCACGAGCCAGATGGTTTTCATCTCTCCATACTTTCACCCCAATCCCCAAACTGAGATCATGGTGAGATATAAGATAGAACCCTGTGGCTGTAAACTGAGCCCCATCTGAATTCTGAGTCCAGTCCCCACAGATAATGCTTTCCCCTACGTCCTCTGAGCAAAGGAAGGAAACAGCTGCCAACTTCTCTTGTGCACGAGCACCTCCCCTGTCACCCCTATGTGCACCCTGCAGTATAAATGACTGATAACAGTGTCTGATAAATGTCAGGTATGACCCACATGCATACGCCCCCCCAGCCCATGTGTCATAAGCCCCCACCTACCCAGGACAACCTCAGTTTGTATCTGTGTCCCAGCATGATTATCCATTTGAAAAAAAAAAAAAAAAAAATCACAGTCATCCTACTTCTGGCTGCTTCGTCGCCCTTTTCATTCTCCTGACCCCATACTTACCAGCTTACACTAAAGCAAGGCTGTTCTGTCTTCCCCAGCAAGATGGGTAGATGGGCAGCAGGGACCCAGCCAGGCTCACCCCAATTCACCTCATCTCACTCCTAGAGCCAGACCCACTGCAGATACCTTGTGTGTGCCCACTAAACTGAGGCAAAGGTTAACAGGTAAAAGGATTACGGCAAATCAATAGAATGTGGGCAGAATAAACCATTTTTAGAGGGAGAAGAGGAGAAACTAGGTGCTTTCTCGGAATCCCTGACCCTCACTATTGGCCTGGTCTACACAGGGTCCTTCATGCAACTGGCAGAGCACATCCAGGCACGTCCAGCCGTCTGATGCAACCTTGCTGCAAAGGCAACGCATGCTCTTTATTACCCCATCTGCCGACTATGTGACCCACACAGATGCCAAGCATCAAGGAGATGGAGGAACAGAAAGACTTTTTGCTTCCTGAGAGTGCCCAGGGCACTGTAGGTAGATAATGGAGACAGATAAACCGCATACTGTAAAAAATACTTTGCTTGGAAACACCAGCCTGTTTGGTGACATGCCAAGATGTGAATTCTCTAGCAGGTCACTTTTTTGATCTCATGGTTCAGACGTGTTAAGTATCTCAGCAAATGACCCAAGAGTGTGGGACAGGCCTGTGGGTTCTGAGCTACTGGTGAGATCATAATGCTGCCTACCCCAGGGGAAGGCCCTATAAGGGAACAGTATGGGGAATGTGTCAGCTCCACCCACTCTGGATGGAACCACACACATTCTTTCTGAATCCCTTCAGGGCTCAATTGTCACAACTGCAGTTATGTCTCTGCCTCTGTCTGTCTCCCTCAGAGAAGTTACTTTCATTTAGCAAGGCACACAGAGGCACCCAGCACTGTGCCTGGCATATAATAGGCACTCAGTAAACTCCTTGCACTCAATAAATTCCACACAGCTCCCTGCATGGGATTCCCAAGTCACTTACTTATAAGCTGAAATGTATTCTGGGCGTTGGAGGAAGGAACTTGCAGCAGGTGCTGCTGCCTCTCTCATGATCATCCGAAAAGCACTGAGCCAAAGCTTCTCAGAACTCCCCCATCACAGACTGCGCCTATGCAGCCGGCTCAGCTACCCTCACATCTATCTTCAAAAGCTGCCTCTGTGTGAAGTAAGTTAGGACAGAAGTTGGCTGGATTCTCACAGAAGCTCAGCTTGACAAATGGAGGCCCTTCCAGCAGAAGCAAGCAGGATGGTGAAAGGTCTAGAAACATTTCTCACAACAGCTGCAGGGGCCATGGGTGAAAACTGCCAGCCAGGAGGGTGGCCAGAGCTCAGTACAAGGCCTTTCCAGCTATAACACAAGGGAAGGCGCTGCCTCCGAGGCAATAAACTCCCAGCCACAAGCAGCACTTTGGAAAAAAGTGCTGCTGCAGTCAGGACTCCCACACCAGGTGGAGGGTTGACCAGATGACCTCTAAGATGTCTCCTGAGTTTCAAACTGGGGGAACTAAAGACTCAGGGCGTGGAAAGACAATGTAGTTCCCAGTCTGGAGGACCAGTAGCAACTGCAATCTGCACAGGACACCCTTAAGGGGACCCTGGAAAGAAGCCTTATCTGTAAGAACCTGACCTGAGTATGCAGCAGGGAGAATGTTCTGAGCTTCCTAGACGGGGCTCATCTGAAGTTTTTTCCTAAGAGACGAAGCCTCGGATGGAACTGTCCTTCTCTGCCATCCTGCACATGCCTCCCCAAGTTGTGCAGCTATCTGCAAGGCCCTTTTAAAAGGTTCCTACCGAGGAGCACCTCTGCCCTTTCTCTTCCCTCTCCTCACTCACTCACCCTGCCCTGATCGCAAAGCATCTCCTAAGGTGGAGATTTAAGTCAGCAAAGGGCAAAGAGCCCCAGACTCTCCCCAGGCCCCTGATGCCGTAGAGCCCCCAGTCAGGAAGACACTGGTCCTCAAGGCTTTACACGCTAATTTCTCTCTTGAGGGCCTCTTGGACCACATGTGTAGTGGACATTCAAAGCTCTAACAGGCCTGAGGTCTCACATTTCTAGGGAAGATTTTTCTCCACCTCACATCCAGGTCAGGACAAAAGGCAGCATGCCCACTTTCCATCCCCCATGCGGATGGGCTGGTGTCTAGTCCACCCTTTCTCCCAGCATGCAAACTTTTGCCAGGTCCTGTTTTAGGTAGGGCTCTTGATTTCTGGTATCATCTCTAGTCCCAGAGGAGATATAGTCAGGACTCAACCCCTTGGGCTTTGAGGCCAGGAGCCACCCCTCAACACCTCTCCCAATCCCCAGGCCTAGATAAGCCCCAGCTGGAGCTCACCCTCCACACGCCCTTTGAGATCCCTGGGGATTTCCCTTACATTCCATGAGCTTAGCTCTGCTTTGAAAGGACGCTAGCTACAGCTTATACAGCCTTTCTAGGTGCTCTGTCACTGGAAGGTTTTCAAGATTTTTACTCCACTGTGGTACTAAAAGTATTCTAAATCAGCCTTGGGATGCTCCCTTTGGACTTGCTTATGGAAACCTTCCCTGGCTGACCTCCCACCCCAGACAACTAACTCTGGGCACATCCCTGCAGATCCGCAAACACAGACTGAACACACACTTACTATGTGCCAGGCACTATTATCGGTTCTGAGAATTCAAACATGCAAAGACTGGACCTTCGCCTAAAACATACCAGCTCTATAAAAATGAAGTATGGCAGGAACAGAGGGATCTGCAACACTCTATTTAATTTGCATTCCACTCTTCCCTGGGGTTGTTACAGCTTTTTAGTGGCTTCATATGTTCATATCTTCTCTCCCCAACAAAACTACCTGCTCCTAGAAGCAGGTTTCAGGGCTTCCCCACTCTGTACACTCCAAGGGGCTGGGACAGGGCTCTGCTCACTGTGGATGTTAAAAAGCAAAATGCCTCTCCCCTAACTCACTCTAATGCTTCCAGCTGAAACATGCTCTTGGCTGTCACGGGATTCTGCCAGCTGGGCCTCCAGCATGACACAGCATCCCCGCCTGGCTTCCCTGACGACAGCGGCCAGCATGACAAAGGATTCTCTGACAATGGGAGGAAGAGGTCTGCTCTCATTGTCTCCGGCAGCCCTCACCGTGGTCACGCTCAGTGGCCGATGCTTCCCCACTCGCAGGGCTCAGCTTGGGCCCACACTTCTGCGGCCTCTACCTTGCACAGTGCGTTGTCTGTAAGGCAGCACCACCCCACTATCCTGCTAGCAATACCTGAGCACTGAACTCACCATGATCTTCCCTCCTACCTCAACCCTAGCAGACCCTGCTCCAGCAACCAGAAGTTCACACCTGAGTTAAGAGCTGCTGTCCCCCCAGTCAGTGAGGCCACAAACCAGGGAGCCACTGAGACGACTCCCTTATCCCCCAAGTCTAACTAATCACTGCAGACTTTACTCCCTAACTAATTTTAATGTATGACCTTTGGTCCATCCTTAGATGCATGGCCCTTGTTCCAGGTCTCACCCCCTGTGACGTGGCTGCCATGGGGAACCTGTTACTGCCTCACCAGCCCCGTGGCCACCCGGTTCCCAGTCCTGTTCCCTTCCAATCCAAGCAAGGCTGCACACCTCTCTGATTAAAGCCCTGCCTCTATGCCTTACCTGCAGGCTAAAAGCCAAGGTCTGAAGCCAAGCTCACAAAGCTCCTCCACTCTGAGCACTGTCTGCCTCTCCGCCCTTGCATTTGACCTCACTGCTTGCGGTTCCTTCCTACACCCAGGCAGCCTTGTTCCTCCACACCCCGCGCACACCATGCCTTCTCCCTGAATGCCCTTCTCCCATCTCCTCTCCTGGCCAGTTCCTTTTCATCCATTAAGATTCAGCTCCTGAGCCGTCTCCTTTAGGAAACCCTCCCTGACATCTGAGGCCGGAGCAGGTAGCTGCCCCTTGTCTGTGCCGCTATAAGGGGCTTGGGCTTCTCTCCCCCTAGACTCCCCACATCACATTGAACGGAACGGCTTATGCGTCTGTCTCTCCCACTAGAAAGCAGGCTGCTTGAAGGCAGGGGGCTGTACCTGTTCACTGTCGTAGCCCCAGGGCCAAGGACAGAGACAGGCATAGAAACACAGCCCGATAATTACTGTGAAGCTCCCACAAACTGCAGGATGATCAACTAAACCTCTTAGGTCTGCTCTACCCACCCCAAGCACCTAGTCTCCCCCTAACCATTTTTGGGCCATTGTCCCAGCCTAAAACCTCCTCCACCATGAGCCAGGCCTACTGCCAAATTCACCTCATCCATGAAACCATCCCAAACTGGCTCCACTCTACAGATCATTGCTATGGTAACTGCCTTCCATACTTTATCTCCCCCACCCCTTGGGTAAGTGAGCATTTGGGTCGGGCTCTATGGCTGAATATAAGTGAACAGTAGGCATTAAGAAGCTCTGGGAAGTTCAAGGCTTTCTGTTCATCATAATGATGTCAGACAGCAAGGCACCTCAGCCCTGAGCCCTGGACCTGAAGTCTGAAGTCAGGGTTCATATCCCTGCTCTACTGCTTACTCGTGACTTGGGCATGCCACTAACCACGAAGGCTCAGTTTCCTCTTCTGCAAAATGGGTATAACAACAACTGCCTCACAGGCTGATAATGATAACTGCCTATTATAAAACGCAGATGGGATAATTTGTGTGAAATACTTTGCAAACTGTAAAGCCAAATCAAGTGCAGGGTATTAAAGTAGCCCCGCTGTCAACCAACCACTATCCAACCATTCTGTCCTCCTCACCAGTAGTTTCGTCCTTACTTGAGTCAGTTGAGAATCAAATGAAATCTGTAGCTTCTCTTCCTAGAAAAGTACACATGCATCCCAGCTTTGCAAACACTTCCAAAAGGTTCATGAGGACCCTGACTCAGGGCGAGAAAGCCACAGACCAAGTTTGAGAGCACTGTAGGACACCAAGACCCTCCATCTTTCCCCAATACACATCTTCACGTGTTCATGAATGCCAAAGATGAAGATAAGGCAGGAAGGGCCAGTTGTGAAGGAAAGAAAAGTCAAGATGAAAAAATGAATTTCAGAGCTCTTCCCAGAACCAGGAGACAGGAGAGAAGAAGATAAAGAGTTCTCACTCTTTGGGAAGTAATAACCCAACTTTTTTCCAGAAAGCATTATGGTACCTAGAAAGAATATTGGATGAAATGTCAAATTCCAGGATTTTTTACCCACTCTGCTAAGGACTCACCATGACCTTGGGCAAGTCATTCCACTTCCCTAGGCTTCAGGTCTTCACATGAAGATCAGATCATCTTCAAAGTCCTCTCCAGCTCTGGGTGCCAGAGATCCAAGGATGTGTCTGTTCTCACCCCGTTGTGAACCACAGCTCTGGCCTTAATTCTGAAGTCAGAGGCATGCTGAGAGCACGGTGCCAACGCAGGGAGAAGGCCACCATTACAGCAAGGTTCTAAATTAAACTGCACACAGTGGGAGGCAGTGGGCAAAGGAAAACCAAACCTGAAAGGAAGCAGCTGAGCTCAGGGTGCCGGTGAGTCAGTGAGGCCCAGAGGTAGATGCCCCCTCCCCCTGCCATGCCAAGGACACCAAATGGGGCTGTGTTATCAGGTAAGTTATGCAGAAATGCCACCACGTGTGGAGAATTCTCAGAAACTGCAATTTGCCTGCATGTTTGTACCTCCTGTTCTCTATCTGGGCTCAGGATTCTCTCTCCATCCTAACCACCCACCTCCTGTCTCCTCCTTCATGACCTGAGCTGCAAACAACATAACCTTAAAACAAGGGCAATGGAGCCCAAAACGGAAATGAAATTAGAGGACAATATCTGACCAGACGGTGAGTTTGGGATTAGATAAAAAGCAGACTTGTATTAACACATCTACACAGACCTGTAAGGCAGAAACTCCTACACCCAAGGCAGGGCCTGAGTGAGACCTTGACCAAAGCCACAACCTCTCCCTGAGTCACAGCACATCTGAGCTGAGGCGGGACCACAGAGAACACCTCCTTAGCTCCATGTCCCCAGAAGCCTGTTGGTTGGCTTCAGGGTAATTTCCATCAGCTGCCTAACTTCCACAGAAGAGCAGACCTCTGGGCCCTCCCAGGAGGTTCCAAAAAGCCTGAAGTTCAGGGTAACAAGGGCCATTAAGGTGTTTTTTCCCATCGCTTCCTTCTGCATTTGCTCTAGAATAAGAACTGGCATTATGGGCCCCTTGAAACCAACATATGTGAAACTGACTAAGTTCCAGGGTGACTGCTCTAAAATATTTATGATTTGTTCCCTCCTGTAGGCTGTGTTATTGCATTGCAACTTAACTATTTCTGCTCTACTATCTTTGTAGAGTAGCAGAGTATCTGGTCTAAGTGAGGCTGGTGCTTCATAAACATTTGCTGGACTTAACGAACATTTGATAAATTTTATTTGTACGCACTTCTATATACACAAACACGTAGGTGCCCAGTACATATAGAGTGAATGGTTAATTGATTAGTTGGCTAAACTTAATAACCCTCCAGGCTGTCTGACAACCTTCACACGCATGAATTCTGAGAAATCCATGCAGGCAAGTATAAGTTCTTTGCTCCTCGAATTCAATAAAGACTCAATGAACACAGCCATATGAACATAGATAATGTTACATGAACAGGCATACCATACTCATTTATTACATGCACATATGATTCTGGTAGAAACTGGATGTATCGCAGCTGCTATCCATTCACCAACAGCAAATTATTAAATGTGTGGTAGTAACAGCAATGCAGACTTCCCTTCTTTAGTGGCTGCTCTCATTAGGAATGGTTAGCAAATCAAGAGTGTTTTGAGAAAGAATATGTGTCAGCATAATATACTCTATTTCTTAGTTTCAGTATTTCCTGAGGTATCAAGAATCCACACTCAAAAAAAAGTGGCCACTATGAATTAAATGCCATAAGTTGAGGAAAGGGGGAATGTGGCCCTTCCCCCACCGAGAGGCCTTATGCAAGCCACATTTTTGAGCCTCAGTGTGTTCATCTGTAAAATGGGGCTAATACTCTCCTACCTCACAGGACCCTCTTAATAAATGCTATGATATCTGGGCGGGGGCGGGGGGAGGGGGTGTAAGAAAACCTGCCCTGTAAGGTCATACAAACATATTATTCTAGCAACCTGTTAATCACTGATGACACTGTACCCTAGAATGTGTTACAAAATTACTGCCACTGAGCATCCATTATCCAGGACAGATGCTTGACACAGATGAGGTGATCTGTGTGTAAACTGAATCCTGTGTCAAACACTCAGAGGGAGTTTTTCCAGACAACCTGAGCGTGTCCTGGCCACCTTCTAGCGTCTGTTCGGTGCATTCTGTTCACGTATAATTGGGTTTTCTTGAAAGCCAGGCCATTTCCTTGCGCAGCCCGAGCCTGCTAGGAGCCTGGATTCCTGAGGTTTTCAGCCCAGACGGGGCCCTGGGCAGGAGGAACTGGAAACGGACAGCCGGCAGCCCCTCCCTGCACTCTGGGCGGCTCCTTCCTCTCGGCACCGGCCCCAGCAGCGGCGGCGGCGCTCGCTCGCGCTGTGTCACTTTCGCCCTACGGAGGCTTTAGCCGCGGCCGAGCTGGCGGCTCCAGCGCCTTCCTCCTTGGTCGCGCAGGCCCCTGGCCTGGGAGATAATCCCTGGGCCGCAGAGACACAGCGCCGGGCGGGCGGCGGGCTGGGCCGGGTTGGGGCGCGCTGGGGCTGCCGGGCCGCCTTGGGCTCCCACTGTAGGGCCGGGGCTGCGGTAGGCAGTCGCTGACTCTCCCAGATCTGCGAAGGCAGCGGCGGCGAGCACGGGCACGCACACCCACCGAAAGCCTCGGTGTGGGGTCACCCTAGCGTGGACTGGGGGCGGCGCAGCCAAACTAACCCCCCGCGCCGCCGGGGGTACCCCCAGTCTGCCGGGTCAGGGGGCGTCGCAGGCGCGGAGGGAGGGGCTGTGTGACTCAGCCGCACAGCGGACCTGGGACTCCTGCACCCAGGACCAGCACACGCGACCCTACGGTTTTCCCCGGCCCACAGCCGCACGGTCCCCTCTCCAAGTAACTCGGGCGCGCGCGCGCTGGGACACAAGACCTCGACTCGGACGAGGAGGGGGCTGGTGGGACCGGTCGCGCGGGGGATCGGGGCCCACGCGTGTCCCCACTACGCCGCGGTCTGCGGTCCCCGCCCCCCACACACACCGGAGCCGTGTGTACACACAAACAGCCGGGCGGGGGAGGCGACGCCTCACTCCTCGGGGTGGGGACGCACGCGGCGCCGCCAGCCAGCCCTCCCCTCTACACGCCGCACAGCCTGCCCTGCTCACACCCCCCAGCCCCAACCCAGAAAACTCTGCAGAACCAAACAACCAACACCGCCCAGATAAGGGACTCAGACCGCCCCTTCCCGATTGTCTTTAACCATCAATAGAGAAACACACTCGGCTCAGGCGCGCGGTGTCCCGGACGCCCCCTCCGGCCATATCCAGGCACCGGCACGCGGCCCTCCGAGGCCCCAGACCTTAGCCGCAGCCCAAGCCATCGCCCCCCACCCCACGCCCGCCCTCCTCCATGACCGGGGCCCGGGACAGTTACCTGCTAGTCGTGCTGATGAACCCGAGCCGGAGCCCACCCCACGGCCGCTTGGGTCACTCGCCACCCAAAGGTGGCTTTTCAGAGCCTGTCAAGTGAACCCCTCTCCGCCCGGCGTATCTATTCCCCAGGCCCGATTGCACCGCGGCTACAGGAATAATAAAAAAGCCAACAGAACCACGACCGTTGGGAATAACCAAAGGGGAGACCGCAACGGGTCCACCGATTTCGTTTCTTCCTCTGCTCCCATCCCCCGCTCCCCCCGCGGCCCGCGGGCTCACCGGGGACGCAGGGAGGGGGCTGCGCCCTGTCTAGACGACAGCCATCCACAGACATCCCCGAGCCCGCGGGGACGGGCGCGCACACTCACACACGCCCGCTGCCACAGACACAATCAGTCACCGGGGAAGGGAGGGGCGGCGTGGAGACACACTCTCGGGGTCCCTCCCGCAGCCCCGAGTGCTGCAGCCCGGCCCCCAAACGCCACCCCGAGACGCGCTCCCTACCTCCGCGGAGCGCGGTCTGAACAGCTGCAAGTTTGGCTGGTACTAAACCAACTGCTCGATGCAGCAAATGCGGGCTTCAAAACAAAAGGGAGAGGAATCGCGCTCGCTCCCTTCCTCCCCCCGGGTCGGAACCCGGCACATGACAGCGGCTACACAGCGCAGTTCCAAAGCGAGCCGGGCTCCAGCCGTGCGCCCCCCAAGAGCCCCCCTTGGCACCGGAGCTCCAGGGCCACCGCACCCCACGGGGCGGAGAACCAGGCAGGGAATGGGACAAACCCAGGGAGGGGGCGACACTGTGGAGTGCAGTTTCCCACCAAGGGGGAGGAGGGGATGGTAGATGGGTGCGGACACCCCGCTGGCCCAGGCGCAGGGAGGGGGAAAGGGGCTGATTGTTTGGGGCGGTTTTCCTGGATTTATCTATAAGCACGCGCACGTCACGCAGCCCTCCTCCCGGGTACCCGAATCGATCAGCAAGCTGAGGTGACTATAAGAGGAGGACGGGAGAGGAGATGCTCACCTCGGGGTTCCTCTGGCCGCCGCGCCAAGCCCGAGTCGGGGGTGGGGGAAGGGGGCAGGGAAGGGGAAGGGAGGGACGAGGCTCCAGAGAGCCGACTCCTGCCTCGAGTTCGGAGCGTCCCAGCTGCGGAGGGGATCGGGTGCCCCAGCGCACAGACCCAGCAGAGAGGGGAGGGAGGGAGGGAAGGGAAACAGGGAGGGAGGGGCGGGTAGGGGGGAGGGAGTAGAGGAAGGAAAAAAAATGATCCCTGATCTGACACAGGGAAAGAGAATGTAGGAGAGTGACGTCTAGGCCCCGCCCTCCCCTCCGGCCACGTGCAAAGACTTGAAAGGAAAGAGGGCGGCGGGAGGCCTGCTGGGTAATGTAGTTCGCCTTTCTTTTCCAGGATGGCGGGCCCTGGAGAGCGGGGTGGCCCCGGGACGCTCGGGATGTTGGCTTAGCTGCCAAGACAGCCCAGTCTACCGACATCAAAACCCGCCGCCCAGCGACCCCACGGCACTGGCGCAGCCCTGGATGGGGGCTTTTGCGGTGGGAGACCCGGGGGCTTAGGAGAAGTCCAGGCTTCAGGGAAACGTTGGTTTTAGAGTCAGAAAGGCTTTAAGGATGAGAACTTCCGTGCTGAAAGTGCAAAGTCTGTGCTAATGGCAGATAAAAAGGAGCTTTGTGCATGCACTGGGGGGCTCATGTGGCGTGATTAATGCCTCACTAAATGCCACCGTCGGTTATTGAGATGCATATGTTATAATTAACATTTGAGCATCTCTGTGTCAGGGGCTGGCTGTTGTAATTAGATATGCACTTTGCAACCAATTAATTTTCCTTCGGCCAAGCTAAGGGCTGGGACGGGGTAGTTGGGAGAATTCAACGTAGTGGATAATTCAGTAATAACCAGATCACCAATGTTTTTGTTAAAACTGAGCTTGGTACAGAGAGGCCTTCAGGAGAAATACTGAATAAAATAGTGTATACCCCAACAAGGAAGGGGGCTAGAAATTCATTAGAGGAGCCGTGTAATGCAGTATAAACTGCTGTAGAAACCCATTTATTCATTAGTTTACATTCACATTTAGTGAGCACTTTCCACAGACCAGAAACGTCTAGGAATGCCAAGACAGGTAAGACCCACAGTCTGTGCGCTCAAGGAGCTCAGTCCAGTGTAGGGACTACAGTCAATGAAAGTACTATATAAGGGATAAATCAGCGCTTAACACAAAGTACTGTGAAATTCCCCCCACCACACAACCTGGAGCAGCCAAATGGATGGAGGGTGGGTGGGGCGTGGTAGAGGATCAGGAAGACTTCCTGGAGGAAGTGATATTTGAGCAAAGAATTTCTAAGATTTTTTTTTTTTGAGACGGAGTCTCTCTGTCTCTCAGGCTGGAGTGCAGTGGCGCCATCTCCGCTCACTGCAAGCTCCGCCTCCCTGGTTCACGCCATTCTCCTGCCTCAGCCTCCCCAGTAGCTGGGACTACAGGCGCCCGCCACCACGCCTGGCCAATTTTTTTTTTTTTGTATTTTTAGTAGAGACGGGGTTTCACTGTGTTAGCCAGGATGGTCTCCATCTCCTGACCTCGTGATCCACCCACCTCAGCTTCCCAAAGTGCTGGGATTACAAGTTTGAGCCACCGTGCCCAGCAAGAATTTCTAGAATTTTTAACAAAGAGAAAGAAAAGGATAAGCATCTGATTAAGGTTAAAGAGTACTAAGTCTTCACATGAGAGAAGAGACCTAATTTGAAAGGTCCCAGGCCTACAGTCCCAGCACTTTTGGAGCCTGAGGAGCTCAAGACCAGCCTGGGCAACACAGCACGACTCCTTCTCTACAGAAAATTTAAAAAATTAGCCTTGGAGCGTGGCATGGGCCTTGAAGGACGGGTGGGATTTTGTTTTGTGTGGAGAACTTGTCTCCTGGGCTGGAGACACAAAACAGCATAGACATTCACATCCTATAGAACAACTCATTTGATTCTTGTACCAAAGGCCATGGTGGTTGTCATTTCCTCCCTTCTGGAGGGAGGCAACAGGCCCAGAGAGTTAAGCAACTCATGCCCAGCCATGATTCGGTACAGAGTGGGTGCCGGAGGCCAGTTGTCCGGGTGGCAGGCCCCTGTCGCCCACTGCAAAGGAACAGGTTTAAGCACAGCTGACTCTTGCCATTGGTTTGTCCCTCAGCGTTTATGCTCATTGGCTCAGCAGTGAGTTATTTGTATGCTTTAACATCTGGACAATTTCCTGGGTTTATAAAATATTAAATAATAGTACTGGAATCTACACATTCAGCAAATTCCCATTTACTTACCTTGTTGTCCTTGTTGGTTTTTACATATTGTGTGACAGGCACGCCACCTGCAAAGGAAATAAGAATAAAATTGTCTGGGTCTTGGCTTTGCTTTGGCTTAAATCACACCCTCAGAGGTGAGGAGAGGCTAGAGGCTGAGGAATATGTGGAATGTGAAGCTTCCAGTGAGAGTACACACCTCCGTTTAGGGTATGCACCTAGGGTAAGAGCGGCAGTGGGAACCACAGGCTCTGGCGTCAGTGTGACCCCTGGGTTTGAATCCCAGGCATGATATATCCTGGCTCTGTGACCTTGGGCAGCTTACTTAACATTCGTAAGGGATGACCTTGGGCCACTTACTCAACAACTTTTCTTGGCCTTGTGAGAACCAGTGGTGATCATGGGTTTATACTGGCTGTGTCACATGGAAAGTGGTCAAAGACGGTTGATGCCCTTTCTTGTCCTGAGTCTTTCTGGCCCTCGAAAATGATCCCCGAATTTTTCTTTCTGCAGACTCACACCAGCAGAGCTAGTAGTGCAGGAAGGATTCCTGAGGGTGACGCATCTTAATATGTGAAATCAGTTAGGTTTGTCTTCAAGGAACCTGGACCCAATTCTAATCTTCACCTGCTCCTGGCCTAGCTCTCTTAACCCGCATCAGCTGAAGTTCTTCATGCTCCTCCCCTCCCTACCCTGCTGCCCCACCTAACATTGCCTCCTCTGGGCAGTGCCTGGGATTTTGCATTGCTGCTGCCTGCCCACCCAAACTTCTCTCCTGTTTTTCACATCCTCAGTGCCTGGCTCTCTGCTCTACTTCCAGTCTAATAAACTGTCATTAACATATAAGACATTCTTCTAATTCTGTCCTCCAACTCTGACACTTTTGTCTTCTCATTGAGAGCTCTCTTCAGTGGCCTCTGATGATGGGCATTTCAGGCTGCAGTGGGGATCTTTGTTTGAGAGGAAGGCCTTGTAGTTGCCTCAGACCAGAGTTCCCCCAGGTGGGAGGCCTGGGGCTTATGTGGCCCATTGTCTGTTGTTCCTCCTCTGCTCTGGGATTGATTTCATGCCCAACCTGCAGGCTTCTGTCGGAAGAGCTGCTAGGTGCAGAGTGAAGGAACTGGAGATTCCTGAAGCAAATGATGCTGGCATTGGTTTAATTGTGACCAATTTTGCGGGGCCAGGACTTGCCCCTGTCTGCCTAGAAATGAAAAGTCAGAATGTTTTGCTTTGTTTGAAGGAGTTGCTTCTCCTCATTCACACTTGCCTAAGATAGCAGCAAAAAGTACTAGTTCTCCTTTCTTCCCATGATTTCTCTCCACCCACCCCCACAGCCATAGCCATTCCAGGGAAAAGTTACTAGTCAGTACACACATTGACTGAAGGCCTAGTGGGAGCCTACCAAGGTGGTGGGTGAGAGAAGCTACCTACCTTCAGGAGCTGAGACCAGGCTGATGCCCAGCAGATAATAGGAAAATGAATGAAGTGCCCCCACCGTGTGAAAGTGATGTCAAATGAACTAAGAGTTCCCAGTCAGGAACTGGGAAGGGTCAGAGAAGGCTTCTGGGAGGAAGGCGGGGCTACATCCGCTTATTACTTCCCACTAGGAGAAGGTCAGCAGTGGCCAAAATTCCTGTTATGCGGTGTTGACCTGGGAGGCATTGCAGAACTAGTGACTTACTGTGGGAGCTAGACAATGGCTTCATCATGCAGTTTGGAGGCCACTGACCCCCCAGAAGGAAGGAAGTTGCTAGTCTAGTGTCTACGCTCTGTAACCGTGGTGTTGGCCTGGAGAGATAACAGCTTGATAGAACCAGGTGAAATTTCACCCATGCCTCATCTCACCTTCCACTACACAACCCCAAAGACCAACACCTGAAAGGCACATGCAAAGTGATCCCCTAAGGTTGAAGTCAGTGGTGGAGAAGGGATATGAATAGAGAAGATGAGCTTCAGAAAAGCAAAAGAGAAATATGAAATAAAGCAATTGAATATTTATTGGGAGCATGCTGTGCCTAAGGCATGACAAGGCACCCTGGGCAACACAGCGTGTGAAACGGGGTCCTGGGTCCCACCTGCCCCTCTCCTGCTGTGTGACATTTCCTGTCTCTGGACCTCAGTTTTCACACCTGTAAAATGAGAAGGTTGGCTTTGATGATCTCTAAGATCTTCTCCACACCTGAAATTCTCCCTTCAAGAATGTTACAATCTCACTGGCAAAAGAAGCAAGAAAATTAAGTAGCCAAAAGGATGAATTTTAAGCTGTTTAATTCCAGCAGAGCAGGAAAGGTTTGTAATATTTGTTAAACAAAGCCCTGAAGTCCATGAGGGAATATAAAACAAGCAGATTTCCTTTTGCAAGATTTAAGGACATGGACTGATTCAATGTCAGCCCGTGAGTCATCAGACATTCCTCAAGTCTCCCAGAGTTCAAGGTCAGACCTCATAAGTCAGTGGCATGAGCACCACAGCCTTGTTCATGGTGAAGGCCTGGGCAAAGATACACCCCACATCTCTGCAAGAGACAAGTTTCCTTGTTTGCCAGTCTACACTCTTAAAAGATGGGAGGGGCAGGCAATGCTAATCAGACCACAGGTATACACCTGATCTAAGGGAACTTGGGCTAGGCTGGACTTGAGTGGACGTGGCTCCATCAGAGGAACTGAGCCAATCAGAATTCCTCTCGTAAGAATCTGAAGTAAGAGGCTGAGAAACCTCTCTCTGCTCATTGGTGATGGCTGCTTAGGTGAAGGCTTGTGTTTTAGGTGGGTTGGGTGGAAGATAGGTAAGCAGAGGGAGTGAGTGGAGGTGGGGAAGAAGAGGGAGAGGGAAAGACGATGTTTAGAGTAGCCTCAGTTCCTTACCTTTTCAGTTCTCCCTCACTGGGTGCTCTACTATGTCTCTCTTGGACTCCTGATAACTCTGTGATATCATTTAGATCCGTATTCCCTCTGAATCTCATGTGGAATTATAATCTCAGTGTTGGAGGTGGGGCCTGGTGGGACGTGGTTGGATCATAGAGGTGGATTTCTCACGAATGGTTTAGCACCATTCCGTTGGTGCTATCCTCACAATAGTGAGTGAGTTCATGTGAGATCTGGTCATTTAAAAGTATGTGGCACTTCCCCACCTCTCTCTCTCTCTCTCTCTCTCTCTGTCTCTCTCTCGCTTCTCCTTTCACCATGTTACTTGAAAGCTCTCATTTCACCTTGCACCATGAGTAAAAGCTTCCTGAGGCCTCCCCAGAAGCAGGTGTCAGTGTTATGCTTCCTGTACATTCCTGCAGAATCATGAGCCAATTAAACCTCTTTCCTTACAAATTACTCAGCCTCAGATATTTCTTTATAGCAATGCAAGAACAGCCTAATACCCTCTGTATTCTTATAGTAATCCCCTTTAATTTGCGCTAGGTTGAGTGACTTCTGATCTTTGTAGTTTGAAGACCCACATCTAGAATGGCCTGAAAGACAGGAAGTGCAGAGAGAGGAGTTAGGCCATTATGATCCCTCTAGCTGGGACTGTCCCCCTCCTGAAGATGCCCTTTTCCGTTTTCTATCCCAGGTGTCTCCCTCTTCAGTCAGTTTATATATCCTGTCTGCTCAAGTCTTATTCTGAAATATCTGCAAAATAATTGCCCTTGAGCCTTCCACGATCTCTAAGTCCCCTTTCAAAGAACAGTACCTACTATATTAATTGAGCTATTACTATTCACAGAGCAACAAGTGAAACTTTTTTTTGTGCTTTGTCTCACTTAGTTGGCAAAGCAACTTTTACAATGGAACAAACTGAGACTGGAAGGGGTGAAGTAGCTTACCAAGGGGCACACAACCAGTGGGCAGGTCGTGGTCCGCCCAGAGCTGTGGGCCTCGGAGCAAGTGAGCTTAACCACGCCCCTCATCTCAAGACATTAGGATCCACCTTCTCTGAGTCCCTGGCAAGCACCTGTACTCCAGCTGCAGGAAATATTGGAAACATCATTCTTCCTCAGTGGTACATTTATAATAAAGTGTTTTCTTCTTTTAAACTAAGACTTCAGAGATGTGTGTGTGTTCATTTATGTTAATGATTCTAAAGGTCCTTTGCTCTTAGGGAAGTTTACTGTTTTCGCCTATTTTTAAAGTAAAAAAAATTTTTAATAAATATCACAATATTTTCTTCAGGCACCCTGGTGGCTCATTTTGGGACATATGTAGTAGGGTGTCCACATACTATATTCTGGATTTTAAGTGTTTGTCACATTCTCTAATTTGTTAATAAGAAAATGATTGCAGGAGGCCGGGCGCGGTGGCTCACGCCTGTAATCCCAGCACTTTGGGAGGCTGAGGCGGGCGGATCACAAGGTCAGGAGATCGAGACCATACTGGCTAACATGGTGAAACCCCATGTCTACCAAAAATACAAAAAATTAGCCGGGTGCAGTGGCGGGCACCTGTGGTCCCAGCTACTCGGGAGGCTGAGGTGGGAGAATGGCGTGGGCCCGGGAGGCGGAACTTGCAGTGAGCCGAGATCGCGCCACTGCACTCCAGCCTGGGCAACAGAGCGAGACTCCATCTCAAAAAAAAAAAAAAAAAGAAAATGATTGCAGGAAATGATGAAGATGCAATCACTAAATCTGAATGAGGTTCCATGGCTTTCTTGCCCTGTTTATTTGTATATTTTATGTTTTACATTTTCAACAAGTGATTTATCATGTGGAATTATAATAGCTGAGATGGCATTGCTTATGCATGTTTGCATGTTGCTTTTCTAATGTAATAAAATAAAACACATATTTTCTGTGTTATCAAAAATCTTTATAGATGACATTTAAAAATTATTTAAGTGACCCTTTATACCCTAGTATTTATTATATATAATGCATTTGTTCAAAGTTAAATAGGAATGACCAGCACACACACAAGTTGACATTAATTTAGGCTTATGGAACCTCACAGTTTAGTTCAGACGACAGACACATTTTAAACAGAAATGGCAGTAAAAGATTAAAATCCAAGGTGTGCCGTATGTGTAATATAGACAGAGTGATTGCTCAGAGAAAAGGCAACCCTTGAAAGCTAGAGCAGCAGAGAGAGATTGGAGGGAGAAGTGGACCCAGGCCAGGCCTGAGTGTGCTGGGATGGGACCAGGGCTGCAAAGGGGGCTTTCCCAGTGATAGGCAGGCAGGAGCTTAGAAGTGGGAATTCACATCGGGGAGGGCCTGAGCAGTGAGGAGGACGAGCCACGAAGTCCAGAAAGTTAGTTATGTGTCGTTGGCTTAAGACCGGACTCAGGAGGCAGACACCAGGATTTGCATCCTGCCTTCACCTTTTATCACCACTTGACCTTGGGCAACTCTAAGCTTCCATTTCCTCTACAAAAGAGAGAAATAATAGAAAATATCTCAGTAAGTCATTATAAGGATTAAAGGAGATGATGTATACAAGGTACTTCACACGTAGTAAGGGCTTATAGTAAGGCCAGGTTTTATTTTTTGGTTATTATTGTTGTTATTTTTGCTGTTACCCCAGGGATAGGCAGTGTGGGACCAGGGAAAAAAGTTTTGACCAATTTGGACTTTATTCTATGACTCAAGAGGGTGAGATTAGATTTTGTTTTTCAGTTATATATAATTCAGGTAGACAGTGGAGTGTGGCCCAGACTGTGGGAGCCACTCCCAGCCTGACCCAGACTGTGAGATCCACCCCTGGCCTGAGCCCCAATCCCAGTAATCCTCATCCTCATCTTCAGCAGGGCCTCTGAGGGTTCAGGGGATCTTGAGGAATCAGGAGCTGTTCTCGTGGTTCTTCATGAGCTGACATTCTGTCCCTCTCTCACATGCAGATCCACGTACCCTCACCCACCTCTTTTTCTGTTTTGACAACGTGATCAGATTTGTTTACATGCCACTCTTTCCAGAAAGCACTCGAGACAGCTTTTTAAATTCTAAAACATACCTACTAGTATATAAAAATAGGAATTTACACAAAAGACACTTTGTAAGATGGTTATCCCTTTTACAAAAGGAGTAACCATCATTTGTTTAAATAGCAGCACATCTGGTGCATGCAACGTCAGACCTGATTGACCAAATTTTGCCTCATCAGCAGCTTTCTGGAATGTATCTTCGGTATCAGTGTGGTTCACAGCATTACCCCCCATTATCACCTTCACAGGAGTCAGCTGATTTTCATCAAGTTTGGGACTTGAACAGAGGGAAAGGGTATGTGAAACCCTTGAATTTACTTTGTGCAGAGCTAAGTGATTGAATGGGATCTGGTCTAGAAAGCACTGAGCTGCCACTTGGTCATGGAACCCTGCTTGGGAGAGGTGGCAGAGGAGGTTTTCAGAAAAACAAGGGAGGATTCTTATTAGCTGATGTGGCCTGAGAGACCATCCTAGAGGAAGGGAGCAGTGTAGGGGAAATGCCAGGCTGCTGTGCTCCCTGTGGGGCAGTGGCAGAGGTGACAAGCCAGCCTGGGATCTCAGACTGGGCCACAGAAGAGAGGAGAGCTGCCTGGTGACAGTTCACCTGTCCTCCCCCTAGAAAACAATTTTGGCTTGACACAGACATAAGATGTGAAACATTTTCTATTTGCTGTATCTATATATTTCAGGACTTAGCAATCATACCCTATGCTATAGTGACTATGTCCCAACACATTCATCTAACACATTATTTTTTTTAACAAAAAGCATGTGTTGGGAACTTAATCCCTAATGCAACAGTGTTGGGGGGTAGGGCCTAATAGGAGATGTTTAAGTCATGATATCTCCATCCCGTAATGGATTAATGCTAATTACGAAGAGGCGTGAGTCTGTGAGTTTGATCTCTTGCTCATGTATGCTGTCTTGTCCTTCCACCTTCCACTATGCACAGCAAGAAGGCCCTTGCAAGATGTGGGCTCCTATACCTTAGACTTTCAGCCTCCAGAAAGGTAAGAAATAAATATCTTCTGTTCTTTATAAATTACCCAGTCTCAGGTATTCTATTATAGCACCACAAAATGGACTAAGACAACCTTTCAGTGGGCATGTTGCTGTGGCAACCCTAAAGTCACTGGAGGGCATCTATAATTGGCAGAAAATGGTATTAATTTAGTTACAGGTTATTTTTTTTTCTGGGAGGAGTTTTTTAGTCTTAGGCTGCTTAAAGTATTCACATGTGATCTTTTTGCCTAAGCAGACTAATAATCACCTTGCAATTTAATTACTAAGCCAGTACCAGTGAACTCTTCTCCTATCAATTGAGTTGTAATTTTTAAATACCAGCTTCCTGGGCAGGGCCTGTCTCTGGAAGCTGTGGTTACCCAGACACAAATCATAACCAGTGCTGGCTTTGTGAAACCAGTCAACTGTGGAATCAGCTGGTGGCATCATTGACAAATGCAAGCACGTTCTAAGTGGCTCATCTGTCGGCTATGACAGGCATTCAGTTCTGCTAAAGAGCATCCTGGGTTGACCACTGTCACTTCTCCATTCCCTACAATCTTCTACCACCGAATATGTTCCCATTTCCTAGGTATGGAAAACTCCTAATCATGGTGGTTATTTTACAATTTTAAAATAGTAAAAATCTTTTTATTAAAAAAATGGTAAAATACACATGACATAAAGTATACCATCTTAAACATTTAAGTGTATGCTTACTGCACACTTAAAATTGGCATTGGTAAACTCACACTGTTGTGCTTCCGTCACTAGCATTCATCAACAAAATTCTTCATCTTGCAAAACTAAAGCTATGTACTCATTAAAACACAATTCTCCATTCTCTGCTGCCCCCAGCTCCTAGAAACCACTAATCTACATTTTGTTAATATGAATTTGGCTAATCTAAGTGCCTCATGTAAGTGGAATCATACAGTATTTGTCCTTTTGTGACCAGCTTACATCACTTAGCATAATGTCCTCAGGGTTATTCCATGTTAGCATGGAATATCTTATTCTAAGGTAGCATGTATCAGAATTTCATTTCTTTTTAAGAGTGAATAGTATTCCATTTCATATATGTGCCACATTTTGATTACCCGCTTGTGCATGGATGCACACTTGGGTCACTTCCACTTTTTGGCTGTTGCGAATCATGCTGTTATGAACGTGGGTGGACAAATACCTCTTTGAGTCCTCACTTTGATTTCTTTTGAATATACCCAGAAGTGAAATTGCTGCATTATATGGTAATTCTACTTTTAGTTTTTTGAGGAACTACCATATTGTTTTCCATAGTGGCTACACCATTTTATATTCCCACAACAGTGCACGAGTGTTCCAATTGCTCTGCTTCCTTGCCAATACTTGTTATTTTCCATTTTTTTGTTTGCTTGTTTTGGATAGTGGCCATTCTAAGGGGTGTGATGCAGTCATAGTTATTTTTTTAAGGGGAAGGCTTGTCTAACCTTAACATTTAATGATAATAGGACTTCCAAAAGCAATTATAATAGCTGACATTAATTGAACACATAACATAGGGTAGACACTCTATGTTGCCACATTTGATCCTCAAATCAACCCCATGAGTAATGTGCCATCATCATTCTCATTTTACAGATGAATAAACTGAGACCCAGAGAGTTTATATAATTTGTGATTTGTCTAAGATCACATAACTAGATAATCATTCTGTACCTTTGAATGTAGACACTGAGGAAGCTATAGGATTCCTCAGTACAGAACAAGACCTGCTTATTGGTGGACAAGACAACCTCCAGTAAGGCAGCCCTTTGCATATATTTCTAAAATTTGGTGACTTTCCCTAGTGATGACAACAAACAACATTGAAGACAACGATGGTGATGATGTTAAAAAAAGAAAAAAGGAATTGAATATAAGCAAACATTCAGCTCTAATCTCCATATGTAAAAAAAATCACTAAAATCCCCAATATTTGAACATTACATATTCGTAGAGAACTAAATTAGAGGGTGAGTATTCATATAATGGAATTATTTGCCTTATAGAAGGAGTCACTGCACTATCCTCTGCTGTGACAAGCTTTCCCAGTTCATTTAAAATAGGAATTAATTTACAACAATGTGATGTATATATAGTTTTCCCTAGAACACATCTATTGCTCAGTGTGAGGCCAAATCAAGTCGCTAAAATGATTTTGATTACTGGATAATGATAGTGGGGAATATTTGTTCACTTCAGCATTTGAAGATTCGAACTAGGACAGGATTTGTAGACCTAACTGTCAAACCACTATCCTTAATCTTGGTGGAATTATGAAGACCAGAAAAATGCCAAAAGACAGGGGGAACAGATCATTAAACAAAAAGTTTACAAGCACTTATGAAGACGTAATCATGTGGAGACTCCTTAACAGGACCTAAATAAAAAGACAAGTCAGTCTTTTCTTATCCTCATAATGTTAATAGAAAATTAGAACACAGAGAGTCATATCTTTGTTATATATCTACAATCTCCTCTGACCTCATGAAAAAAAACATAATGCTGATGGGTAAGAACGCATGACTAGATGAACAGTTACTTCTGACTTTTTAGTGTGTTGGTGGAAGATTTCTGTCTAGCTAATCAGCACTCAGTAGCTCATCCCCACCCAATCAATTAGGAATTGCATTCAGTTGCTAATAACAGAGATACAAATTACAGCAGCTTAAGGAAAGATTTCTCTCCACATTAAGAAAAATGGTACAGCCACTTTGGAAGACAGTCTGGCAGCTTTTTACAGAACTAAACACACTCTTATCATACAATCTAGCAGTAGCTCTCCTTGGTACTCACCCAAATGAGTTGAAAACTTACGTCCACACAAAAACCTACACATAAATGTTTATAGCAGCTTTATTCATAATTGCCAAAGCTTGGAAACAACCAAGATGTCTTTCAATAGGTGAGTGGATAAACAAACTGTAGGACATTCAGACAATGGAAAATTATTCAGCGATGAAAAGAAATGAGTTATCAAGCTACAAAAAGACATGGAAGAATCTGAAATGCATGTTGCTAAGCAAAAGAAGCTAGTCTGAAAAGGCTACATACTGTACGATTCCAACTATATGACACTATGGAGAAGGCAAAACCTCAGGGACAGTAAAAAGATCAGTGGTTGCCAGGGATTAGCAGGGAGAGAGGGATGAATGGGCAGAGGATTTTTAGGCAGTGACACTACTCTGTACAATACTATAATGGTGGATAAAAGTCATCATGCCTTCATCAAAACCCATAGAATCTATGCAAGAGTGAACCCTAAGGGAAACTATAGATTTTAGTCAACAATAACACAACAATATTGGCTCATCAACCGTAATAAATGTACCACACTCATTCATGATGTCAATACTGGGGGAACCAGTGGGGGTGGTGTCGGGAATTTGGGAAGTCTGTACTTTCTGCTCAATTTTTCTGTAAACCTGAAACTGCTCAGAAGTTTTAAAAAATCGATTAATTAAAAAAATACAAAAATCAAGACTGAGGAAGAAAAACGACCAGAGTTAGACAGTCTCATGTTGGTGTGATGGCTGCGTGGCCATCAGGGTCGCAGTTCCTCCCGTCTTCCCACTTTACCTTCCCCAGTGTGTGGCTTCCGCTGTCCAAGTTTACTCATGGTCACAAAGTGGTCAGTTTGTGAAAGTGGGATGGCTTGGGTCATCTGGATATCCTGTAACAGCAGAAGGAGAGGGGGAAGGGCAAAGGCCACCTAGTTTTCTACCAAGTCAGTCCCCTTAAAGAGATTTCCTAATTGAATACAGACTGCATATTAGATGATATTAAGGAAATATTGTTAATTTTGTTAGGTATGATATTAGTATTGTGGTTACATTTAAAAAGAAAGTCTTTATCTCTTAGAGAGACACACTGAAATATTTGTGGGTGGAAATCATATAATGTCTGGTCTGAGCTTTAAAATAATCTAGAAAAAAAAAAACACAAGTGGAAGGACAGATGAAACAAGAATGGCAAATGTTGATTCCCGCCACACCAGCTATAAAACTATGTGAAGAGTACACAGAGGTTCTTGCAGTATTTTCTGTACTTTTGCATATGTTTGGACTTTTTTTATTATAAAAAGTAAAAAAAAAAAAAAAAAGATTAGGTGTAGTGGTTCACACCTGTAATCCTAGTGCTTTGGGAGGCTGAAGTAGGAGGATTGCTTGAGGCTAGGAGTTTGAGACCCACCTGGGCAACATAGTGAGACTTCATCTCTACAAAAATAAAAATAAACAGTTAGCCAGGCATAGTGACACATGCCTTGGTCCTAGCTTCTCTGGAGGCTGAGGTAGGAGGATCACTTGAGCCTGGGAGGTTGAGACTGCAGTGAGCTGTGATCACTTCACTGCATTTCAGCCTGGGCAACAGAGTGAGATCCTGACACAAAATCAAAAAAGTTTAAAAAAAAAATCTACACGCATTTCACTGTCCATCCCTGTTTGCTGGGCAGAGGCTGGGATATGGATTTTTACCTGGGCGTTTGTTATATTCAAGAATGTGGAGTCCTGTTGGTAAGGAAGAGGAAGTGTGGATATTTAGTAGGTGGCCAGCATGGCTGCCATACTCACTAAAGATAAGCCATCAAAAACTGCTGTGCTGGCATAGCCTTCATATCAGATGGACCCTGTTCACCAAACCATATTTTCCTCATTATTGCCAGGACAGTCCATGGGTTGGGCTTGCCAGAAGACTTAATCCTGCCCTCATTCCTACTACCTGGAATGTTCTCCCTGAGCCAGGATTCATTTCTTCCCTCTCTCCCACTCCTTCACTGGGCTTTATGCCCCCTGTTTTTTAGGACTCGACTCACAAGTTGCATCCTCCAAAAGCTGCCTGCCTCCTCCCCAGCCCCACATGGTGTTAAACTCCCTCCTGGGCTCCCACATCTCCTGTGTTGGCCCCTACGACAGTACTTATACCTCAAATTGTGACATCCTTTTACTTATTTCCTTCCACCACCAAACTAAAAATCCCTGAGGACAAGTGCTAGGTCTTCTGTGCCTCAGTACCTCCCATACCTGTCAGAGTACCTGAGACACACACAGAGTGGAACTTATGAACCAGATTACGGCACTTATCCTTGGAAGAGCAACATCAACATCAATAGTAGCTAGCCTTTCTTCAGCATTTAATATGTGCCAAGTTTCGTGCATGCATTATTTCACTGAATCCTCAGGAGACCCCTCTGTGATGGGTATTATCATTTGCATTTCACAAAGGAGAAAACCAAGGCTCAGAGAGGTCATTAATGTGTGGGTTTTCTAAGAGGTGTATCGTGGATTCCAACCTCCTTCCTACACCAACTGCAAGTACCCATCACTCTGCTCGGCAGCAGCAGGCCCCACGAGGCAGCGCAATAGACCCAGGAACTATACGACCTTGGCGTGGGAGAATTTCCTTAGGTAGTCATGGGGGCAGATCCTGGTGTGCAGATGTGGCCCTGCGCCCTGAGTAAGAGTATAAAAGGGCAATTCCTGCCACACCAAACAGGTCCTTCCACTTGGTGAATTCATCCCTCTGTGTGGTGCGTGGTGAGGTCTGTGGCGACTAGGACCAGTGACCACTGCAGTCCAGGGATAGGCCTGTGAGAAGGCAAGGAGACAGGAGACTCACCTGGGGCACAGGCTCTCTGCCACACCTTTGCCCAGCTTGCCTCCTGGTTGGAGGTGGTGATCCCAGATGAGGGGCTCTGTGAGCCATGGGTTTTGCTATTCAATCCTGCAGGTTCACCCTGGCACAGAGCTCGCATGGATGGCAGAGCTTCAGTGCAGGGCTCAGATGTGAGGCAGATTCTATCGTCAGTTCCTCATCATCCTCGGGCACATGCTTCCTAAAGGAAATGGATGGCAGACACCAAGGAGGTACTCTCTCCCGCTTCTCTCACTCTGAGGTGCCTCTGTTGACCAACACTGGTGATGGGGGAAAGGAAGAGGTAGCTGCAGAATCTCACGGTCTTACTACATCCTGTCTTCAGTTTAATTTTCCAGCAATATCAAACAATCAATTCGCCTACTGCCTTACATACATTTTAATGGGCTGGTTCTTGCCCCCGGCTGTGGTAAACCTTGGTTCACCCAGTTTCCTTCGGCTAAAATGCGATCCCCACCCCACCTCCAGCCCTCTGTTCATCCTACGCTCAGTTGTCACTTCCTTCAGGAAGTCTTCTTGGGTTTCCTACTCTGGACTCCCTAAAATACCCTGTCCATATCTCTACATTGCAGTGGTAAAAATACTATGTAGGGTTTTTTTATGGGTCTTCCCCCCAATAGATTATGAGTCTTAACACCACACATTTGCTTTTTCCCCTTCATATGCACAGTGCCATGACAGCCAAAAGATATATAGGCATTCAATAAATATCAATAATTATGCCTCACTTTTTTATTTTTATTTTTATTATTTATTATACTTTAAGTTCTGTGATACATGTGCAGAACGTGCATGTTTGTTACATAGGTATACATGTGCCATGGTGGTTTGCTGCACCCATCAACCTGTCATCTAGATTTTAAGCCCCACATACATTAGGTATTTGTCCTAATGCTCTCCCTCCCCTTGCCCCCCAACCCCCGACAGGCCCTGATGTGTGATGTTCCCCTCCCTGTGTCCACGTGTTCTCATTGTTCAATTCCCACTTATGAGTGAGAACATGCAGTGTTTGGTTTTCTGTTCCTATGTTAGTTTGCTGAGAATGATGGTTTCCAGCTTCAACCATGTCCTGCAAAGGACATGAACTCATCCTTTTTTATGGCTGCATAGTATTCCATGGTGTATATGTGCCACATTTTCTTTATCCACTCTATCATTGATGGGCATGTGGGTTGGTTCCAAGTCTTTGCTGTTGTGAATAGTGCTGCGATATACATACGTGTGCATGTGTCTTTATAGTAGAATGATTTATAATCCTTTGGTTATCTATCTAGTAATAGGATTGCTGGGTCAAATGGTATTTCCGGTTCTAGATCCTTGAGGAATTGCCACACTGTCTTCCACAATGGTTGAACTAATTTACACTCCCACCAACAGTGTAAAAGCATTCCTATTTCTCCACATCCTCTCCAGCATCTGTTGTTTCCTGAGTTTTTAATGACGGCCATTCTAACTGGCGTGAGATGGTATCTCATTGTGGTTTTGATTTGCATTTCTCTAATGACTATGCCTTACTTTTATCTAGCATTTAACATGGACCAGGGAGCCTGCTAAGAACATTACCTGCAGTATGTCTTTTTGTTGTTGGCGTTGTTCGTTTTGAGACAGTGGATCGCTCTGTTGCCCAGCTGGAGTGTGTTGGTACAATAATAGCTAACAGCAGCCTCAATCTCCTGGGCTCAAGTGACCCTCCCACCTCAGCTTTCCAAGTAGCTGGGACCACAGGTGGTTGTCACCATGCCCAGCTAATTTTTTTATGTTTTATGGAGACAGAGTCTTTCTCTATTGCCCAGGCTGGTCTTGAACTCCTGAGCTCAAGTGATCTCCCACCTCAGCCTCCCAAAGTTCTGGGATTACAGGTGTGAGCCACCCTACCTGGCCTGCAGTATGTATTTTAATCTTCATAGCAACTCAAGGAGCTAGGCACCAATAATATCTTCATTTTACAGATGAGAAGCCCAAGACTTGAAAAGATTAAATTACTTGCCCAAAGTAACTCAGGTAACTAGGACTCAAAATACAAGCATTAGGACTCCATACTTTTAAATACTGCAGCATACACTCTCCTCCAAATACGTGTAGAATGTAGGGATAAATGCTTTTTGTGAGCTGTATGTGCATTGCTAAAACTTAAGTGTTTCTGGGGGCAAAAAAGAGGGTGAAATAAAGCCCAGAGATTCACATTTGGAGGCCAGGAAATATCTTATCTCCAAATATATTAGTGAATTCTATGAATATTTATGGCCTTGGGTTTACTGTGAGCTCAGGACTGCATTAATCCACGTGGGGGAAGCAATGCTAGACAAGTAGATGGTGGGTTTTCTGCCTTGAGGACTTGCTAGTGTGACCGACAGACGCAATGACACAAGGGCAAGGACAGAGAACAGCTTCAGGTGGAGTCTGATGACCAGGGAGCACAGTCAGTGTTGCTGAGAGAGAGGACTTGAGTGGCTCTGGGTGAGGGGTGGTGGTCAGAAAGGAGTTCACAGCGCACAGAGCACAGAGCAGTCTTTGATGACAGCAAGACTTCGTGGCTTGGACTTTTCTGTAGGTCTTAACCAACGCTCCACGGAGTTGGCTGGAAGGCAACTCGTGTGATGCTGAATTTCTGCAGCAATGCTCCCATCTTCATTTCTATGGCTAAAAAAGGAAGCTGGGGTTCTCTGGTTGGGTTGAGACAGGGAGGAAGGCTGTTCTCCCAGCCTGAAAGAGCTGCCTCTGTTGCCCCGTGTCCCTGTGACCTTCTGTGCGGTTTGGAGAAAGGAGGCTGTGTGAGTCTCCCCATAATGGAGACTGAAGGGATGCTGGCTTTTGAAAGCCCTCACCTCTCCATTCTCTCCCTGGGGAAACCGGGGGATAATTGGGGATTATATGCAGCCTCTAGGACACAGGCCCTTTCAGCATGACTGTCTCCTGGGAGTGGCTGTATTTGTGTCGACTGCAATTTTCCCTGGACAGGGGAAGGGAGCAGATCAGGCCCTGTGCGGCCTTTTCAGAGGTGGGAATTGTACCTGGGCTTGGGGACTGCAGTAACATTGACAGTGATACAAAGCTGGTAACAGTGGAGGCTGCGACAATGACCACAGAGTGTAATCTTAGGACTAAACTACTTTCTTCTTCCCCTGGTAGAGGCTGTGCAAAATGAATGTGAACATGGTTGCCTGCCAGCACTGCACTCTGCTCTTGTAAAGTGGGGCACACTTGACCATGGTTTCTCCACCTTGGGTACATTCTTCCTCCTCTCCTTTTCCCAGGCGTCAGCACCCTTGGACCTTCTCCCCATCCCTTCTCTACGAGAAGCTGCACTCAGGAAGAGCGTTGTCATCCATCATTACAGCTGTGCAGTAGAAGGTGGTATTCTGAGCAGGAACCAAGGGGCTGAGGGTCTAGTGCTGGCTTTGGCACTACCTGGTTTTATAAACTTGAGCAAGTCCTGTCACCCTTCTCTAATTCTCATTTCCTCATGAGTAATGTCAATGAGTGGGGGCAAGGAGGGATTAGGTCCGTGATTCTCAATGTTGGTTGTACCCTGGAACCACCTGGGAAGCTTTAAAACTACCAATATCCATGACCCATCACAGCTAGTTAAGTAGGAATATCTGGTGGCTGAGCCAAGGCATCAGTGTATTTTAAAAGCCTCCCAGGAGGTTCTAATGTGAAGCCAGGCTTGAGAACCCAGATGTGATTTCTAGGATCGTAATTATAGATGACTTTTAGAATACAAATCCCTGGATTAGCCTTACCAATGACATCAGCACTTTATATATTATTTCTAATGGTGGAATTTAAGTACAATTGACTTTTTAACCATGTGGGGTTTGGCGTGTCAACCCCCTCATGCAGTTGAAAATCTGCGTATAACTTTTGTATTTCAGGTTTTTTTTGTTTTTTTGAGATGGAGTCTTGCTCTGTCATTTAGGCTGTAGTACAGTGGCACAATCACGGTTCACTGCAGCTTCAACCACCGGGCTTAAGTGATTCTTCCACCTCAGCCTCCCAAGTAGCTGGGACCACAGGTGCATGCCACTATGCCTGGCTAATAACTTTTGGCTCCTCAAACGCTTAAGTACTAATGGCCTACTGGTGAGTGGAAACCTACTGATAACATAAACTAGCAATTAACACATATTTTGTATGTTATAGGTATTATACACTGTATTCTTACAATAAAGTAAGCTAGAGAAAAGAAAATGTTATTAAGAAAATCGTAAGGAAGAGAAAATACGTTCACTATTCATTAAGTGAAAGTGGATCATCAAAGAGGTCTTTATCCTCATCGTTTTCACATTGAGTGGCTAAAGACGGGGAGGAAGAGAAAGGGTTGGTCTTGCTGTCTCAGGGATGGGAGAAGTAGAAGAAAATCTGTGCGTAAGTGGACCTGCATAGTAGAAACCCATGTTGTTCAAGGGTTAACTGTACTGATTTCTTTTGTAAGCATGGGGAAAGGTGGTATCATTTTTGTGAAGGGTCTTTCTAGACATCTAAGAACTGTGACATTCACAGGGTGGCCCTTTCAGAGTGGCTCTGACTACAATCAGCCTTATCTAGCTTCAAAAGTCCCAGTTGCCATTCGGGGCAAGGTGAAAGGCATTCAGCATATTCCCCAACATTCTCTAGGGTTGGAAAGAGGAGGCCTAACCTACAGGCAAGAGAGGCACTCACGCAAGTATCATCAGTCACTTTATATTAATCAGCAAGTGATTCTCACATCAATTGACAAGAAAGAGTTGGAAGTAAGTAATTTTATATATATGTGTGTGTATATATAATATAATATAATATATAATATAATATAATATAATGTGTGTGTGTGTGTGTATATATATATGTGTGTATATATGGAGAGAGAGAGAGAGAGAGAGAGAGAGAGAGTTTATTTGGGCCAAGTTTGAGGACTTCAACCATAGATTTATGCCCTGGATATATGCTCCAGTAGGTAGATGTAATGGTGAGTGTGGAGAGGTTCAGGATATGATTCATTGCCCAGGCCGAGCAAGCCAAGGGATACACTGGTATAGAGGCTCTAAGCAGTTGGAAAGAGGCTCCTAGTACCTTAAAGTAGCAAAATTCAGAGGGTCCTAAGGGGATGTTAGGATAGCACCAAAGAGACATTCTATTTGTTTCCCTAAGGTCTGGCTCTGGGTGTAGGCTCCTATAAGGTAACCTATGATTTTATATCTTTGTTTCCTCATTAACTAAACTTGTGTTTATGCAACTTGTGTGATGAGCTATGAGGGGCACACAGGTGTGTACCCTAAGGTCTGAGTCGCCTGGTTTGACTCAGATCCATAATACCTTTGCTGGTTCTTTGTATTTTGTAGATTTCCTCCTTTCCCCAATGGGATTATCAGCTTTGTGCAGGCATGAATCTTCTCTGTTGCTTCTCAGGTGTTAATCAGTGCCCAGCCCAGGATGTCTGATAAATGCTTATTTATTTACTTCGTTGTAGCCCCCAAATGGGAGTCTATATTCTGGACATGACAATCCAAAGCTCCTAATATGAACATTCATTCATTCAACAAATATTTATTGAGTCCCAGGGACTAGACACTATACAACACTTAGGGAAGGGATGGATTCTTGTCATAATTTCAGGTTTGACACCCCCTTTCTTCAACTGAATGTTCTCATAGTCAGGGATTGGATTGTGTATTTCCTTGTATTCTTCACAAAGCCTACTGTTTCTTTGCATATATAATGAGGCAGAACCTCAATAAAAGTTTTTAAATGACTGACAGAATAAATGTGTTTATTTAGCACTTATTAAATCCTTACAGCCTATGCTACATGGTGTGAGGCATATAAAAAAAAGAATAGAAATGGAAGTCCTTAAGGAGTTTAAAATCATATAGGGGAGTTTGTCAGACCTTCTTATGCATCACTGTAGGTCCTCTATGCCTCGCTGTCTCTTATTTTAGCCATTGCTATAGTGAGCTGTTCTAAAGGGCCTCAACCAGCTTCCTATGAGACCAACCTAACAGTGTGCCACCTCCAACTCATGCCCTATACCTGGTACCACCCTTAGATTCAGGCAAGCAGGACCCAGGCATCAACCTGAGCCTCAGGATCTGCCTACCCCTCCCAACTCCTTCCTTGAAATTTTCTAAGTACTATTGAACCTGGACTGAGACCTGCATGGACCTAGGTTTCAATTTCTCCCATGATATGCACACGCGCACACACACACACACAGGTTCATGCACCGTACAAGTCAATCAGATATCCCAAGGAGCTCCAGGACTTGAGCGTATGGGGCCCGATTGTGGCTGGTTCCAAGAAGGCAATTATCTAGGAATGGCCCTTTCTGTCTCCTCCAGAGACTTTTAGAACTCTGGTTCCCCCTAGCCAGTGGGCCCTTCTGATTGACGTGGTGATATCATGCTCACCTGGTCAGTCTGCAGCCCTGCTGAGTGAAGGACAGGTGTTCCTTGTGAAAGCTGTTCTGCTCTTCTAGCTCTCCCCACAGGCCTTTCACCTGTCCTCCATTTTGATGGTGGTGTGTGGAACGCTGGAGTGAAATCAGCATTGAAATAGATCACATTCTAGGATGCAGTGATTATGGCCAAAGGGAAGACATGTTGAAGGGAAGACATGGTTGGAAGACATGCTGTTCAATATCTGCATTACAAAATTCAGAAGGAAAATTTTACCATGTATGTTCAGAAAAGAATTCTCATTCACATTCTCCTGTATACTCTGAGTAAGACTTGCATCTATAGTCATCATCAGTGAAGCACATTAACAACCTTTGAGAGAATAATTGGAAACCAGTATCCTATCCACGAGTGGCTTAAAAGATGATGCAGCATTATGGGTCATGATGTAAACAGCATTAAACATATGGTATTAGGGACCTGCAGAGGCAAGATCCATATTATTTCAATACAAACAGGTTCTAAAGAACCACAGCATTGTGAGTAATGACACTCATTGCTACCTTTTTGTCAGTGGAAGACCTGATTAGTCAGGAATTGTGCATTTAATAGTAATGAGCAGGAAGGGAATACTTCATGGTCCTTAATAGGAAGAGATGGTGCCTGAACACTACAAAAACTCTTCATGTGTATTGATAGGACAACAAAGTCAGTACCTATTGCCTACCCATGACTCTAAAACTTCATTGACAAATCACTCTATCTCATGTAGGCCTCTGAAATTTGTTTTTTATATATATATATATTTGTTTGTGTGTTTGTTTGTTTTGAGATGGAGTCTTACTCTTGTTGCCTTGGCTGGAGTGCAATGGTGCCATCTCAGCTCACTGCAACCTCCGCCTCCTGGGTTCAAATGATCCTCCTGCCTCAGCCTCCCGAGTAACTGGGATTACAGGCATCCGCCGCCATGCCTGGTTAATTTTTGTATTTTTAGTATAGACAAGGTTTCACCATGTTGGCCAGGCTGGTCTCGAACTCCTGACCTCAGGTGATCTGCCCGCCTTGGCCTCCCAAAGTGCTGGGATTACAGGCATGAGCCACCCCACCCAGCTGAAATTTGTAATATATTTTTAAATCAGATTGTTTATATATAAATAATATTTGCCCAAGGCCTTGTATTCCCTGAAGACAGCCCCGCTTGTACTGCTCACTTCCTGTCCAGAGGTTGTTCTGGCACTGCCACGTGGGATTCATGGGAACACACTCAGTGCCCCTGCATACACAGTCAGGAAGTGCAGACAAGTAAATACCCACCCCACAGAGTAAAACTGACCAATGGTGGCTAGGAGCCAGTAAATAAGTGCTTTCCTCCTTTTTCTCCAGGGGAAGATCCTAAATGTGTTTCATATGAGTTCCCAAATGGACCTGTGGGGACAGGCAAGCAATCACCTATAAAAAGGACCACGTCCACCCTACATCCTTGTATTGGCTCTCCCTCTAGCTCAGCTTTTCTCCCCTGTCTTTCACTTTCACTCCCTGTAAGGGATCACTTTCTCCAATAAGATTCTCAAACCCAAACTCTTCTTGCAGGTTCTGCTTTCTGGGAATCCAGGTTGAAGCAGGGAGACAAATTGAACAGATAGAACCAAATAAATAAACCAGAAGATAAACAAGTATGTCACAAGTGCTTAACTGTTTGTGTTAAACTGTGTAGCTGTGACTTTCAACTTGGAGGTGGTAAATCAAACTTGGGTAGGGAGTTTTGTCAAAGCATTCTTGTCCTTCCTCCTAGATCTGATTCCTCACAGTTGGGAATGATTTCTTATCAGGAACTGCTATTTGAACGGGATAGTGTGGGACAGAATTTTCTGCGTGGGTTTTCAGGGACTGCTGCTATAAGGATTTGTTTTTTTTTTTTTTTTTTTAGAAAACATTAAAGATCTGTCATAATAGTAACCAAATTCATTAGGATATAAAAAAAGGTTTCATAGAGGCAATAGGGTTTGTATTAGTTTGCTAGCGCTGCCATAACAAACTATCATGACTGAGTGGCTTAGACAACAGAAATTTATTTTCCCACTGTTCGGGAGGCTGCAAGTCCGCAGGACCGGTTCCTTCTGAGGCCTCCCTCCTTGGCTTGCAAATGGCTGCCTTCTCACTGCATCCTCACATGGCCTTTCTCTGCACATGTGCATCCCTAGCGTCTCTTCAAACTTTGTTTACATGGACACCAGTCCTTCTGGAGAAGGGCCTTCCCATAGGACCTGATTTTAACCAAATTACCTCTTTAGAGGTCCTTTCTCCAAATACAGTCACATTGAGAGGTGCTGGGGGTTAGAACTTCAACATATGAATTTGGGAGGATGCATTTCAGCCCATCACAGGGCTTGAGGGGTCTTGAGACGCCAGACACATTGGAGCAGGGCAAAGGACAAAGGGCAAAGGAGCCTTTCCCCCCAGCATCCTCACTGTGGTGTATTCAGATGCCCTTATGGAGATTTAATATCCCTTTTTCTCTTTTTCAGTGAGAAAAGGGCAGAGAATCATCCTGGTTGACCTCAGGAGCACTAATCTCCTCTGAGACAAGGAAAGTACCCATTATCCCCAACTATATCCCTGTGCTGTGACCCTCTGGGTCCCCTTTGGGGTATTGCACGCTATTCCTCCAGTGTGGATTAACCAGGCTGTTGTGCTTAAGAGTTCAAAGGAGAAGGTGCCAGGTGAGTAGCATGGCCCCCAGAAGACAACCCAGCCAGGTCCTTTGAGGGGCAGTGGCTTCAGGGAGTCATCCCACCCTGACCCTACAAGGCTGAATTGAATGGTGGTCCTGTGGTGCTAATGTGTGTAAAAGGAGGAAAGAAGGATGGGAAGAGGTCTCAGGACTAGATGAGGAGAAGTACCTGGAACAGAAGATCCAGCCCAGCACTGACCACTCCACTGTGGGTCATAGGTTGAGCTGCCCCGTAATGACCATCTGGCACCGCTGGTGTTGGACGACGAGGCTTGAGCTCTGTTCTCTGGGGACCTATCGGGGCATGCTGATGCACGTGGTCCTGAAGGGAAGAGGGAAGACAGCACCCATCATTCCCACATGTCCACATTTCTCCCCCATGAATGGAGCCATTGCTTCCTCATCCTGGTGAACTCCCTCTTCCCTTCCCAACACCATCTCCTCCCTTGCCAGTGTCGTCCCCATCAACTTCCTGGTTGTAGCCAAAGCCTGACTTGCAACAAGTCAAACTTTCTGAGGAGGTCTCCAGGAAGAATGGGGTCATTTTCATACGTCAGGGAGATGCTCTGCTTCTGCTACAAAGCAGCGCTGCCTTCCCATCAGACCCAGCTCCGACAGCCTTTTGTCTGCTGCTTTCATTTCTGCCAAGCTTTTCCCACTTCCTGCTGAGCCTGATTAACAAATCTGGGGCCCACTTTTCGGTTTCTGACCAATAGAGAAAGTGCTGACAGCCAGCGAGGACGGTGATGCTTTCTTGCCAATGGCGGCGGTGGCAGAGGCAGAGAATTCTCCAGCTGGGCCGTTTGGACTGGCGCACGGCCCCACACTGGGCCAGCTGCAGGTGTTCCAGATGGCCAGCCTGGAGTCTGCTCAGCTCCGCAGCCAGCCTTTGTTTATGGCCCACTGTCCTCACCATCCCCATCAAATACACATTGAGTGCCCTGACAAACCTAGAACTACAGCAG
>NW_012109474.1:1416718-1421490 GCF_000951045.1 Mandrillus leucophaeus | reverse complement strand
CAGTCTCACTCTGTCACCCAGGCTGGAGCGTAGTGTCATGATCTCAGCTCACTGTAACCTCTGCCACCAGGTTCAAGCGATTCTTGTGCCTTTGCCACCTGAGTAGCTGGGACTACAGGTACATGCCACCACACCCAGCTAATTTTTATATTTTTAGTACAGAAGAGGTTTCACCATGTTGGCCAGGCTGTTCTTGAACTCCTGACCTTAAGTGATCCACCCGCCTCAGCCTCCCAAAGTGCTGGGATTACAGGTATGAGCCAACACATTTGGCCAGAATGAGTCTTTTTTTCCCCCATAAGTTATTGGGGTAGTACAGGTGGTATTTGGTTACATGAGTAAGTTCTTTAGTGGTGATTTGTGAGATTTTGGTGCACCCATCACCCGAGCAGCCTACACTGCACCCTATTTGTAGTCTTTTATCTCTCACTCCCTCCCACTCTTCCCCCCAAGTCCCCAAAGTCCATTGTATCATTCTTACGCCTTTGTGTACTCCTAGCTTAGCTCCGACATATCAATGAGAACATACGATGTTTGGTTTTCCACTTCTGAGTTACTTCACTTAGAATAATAGTCTCCAATCTCATTCAGGTCACTGCAAATGCTGTTAATTCATTCCTTTTTATGGCTGGTAGTATTCCATCATATATATATGCTTTTTCTGTATCTATTGAGATGACCATGTGATTTTTGCTTAGTCTTTGGCTATGCAGGCTCTTTTTTGGTTCCATATGAATTTCAGAAATTTAGAATTGTTTTCTCTAATTCTGTGATATATATACATATATATTCTCTTTTATATATATATTCTGTGACATATATATATGTATATGTAGATATATGTCACAGAATTAGATATATATATCTCAGTTTCTTTATCCACTCCTTTATTGATGGGCATTTGAATTGTTTCCACAATTTTGCAATTGTGAATTGTGTGGCTATAAACATGCGTGTGCAAGTATCTTTTTCAAATAATGACTTCTTTTCCTCTGGGTAGACACCCAGTAATGGGATTGCTGGATCAAATGGAAGTTGTACTTTTAGTTCTTTAAGGAATCTCCACACTGTTTTCCATAGTGGCTGTACTAGTTCACATTCCCACCAGCAGTGTAGAAGTATCCCCTGTTCACTGCATCTACACCAACATCTACTGTTTTTTAAATTTTTTCATTATGGCCATTCTTGCAGGAGTAAGATGGTATTGCATTGTGATTTTGATTTGTATTCCCCTTATCAGTGATGTTGAGCATTTTCTCACATATTCGTTAGCCATTTGTATATCTTCTTTTGAGAATTCTCTATTCATATCCTTAGCCCACTTTTTGATGGGATTGCTTGTTTTTTTCTTACTGATTTGTTTGAGTTCATTGTAGATTCTGGATATTAGTCTTTTGTCAGATGTATAGATTACAAAGATTTTCTCCCACTCCGTGGGTTGTCTGTTCACTCTGCTGATTGTTCCTTTTGCTGTGCAAAATCTTTTTAGTTTAATTAGGTCCCACCTATTTATCTTTGCTTTTATGGCATTTGCTTTTGGGTTCTTGATCATGAAATCTTTGCCTAAGCCAATGTCTAGAAGGGGTTTTACAATGTTATCTTCTAGAATTTTTATAGTTTCAGGTCTTAGGCTTAAGTCTTTAATCCATCTTGAGTTGATTTTTACGTAAGGTAAGAGATGAGGATCCAATTTCATTCTCCTACATGTGGTTAGCCAATTATCCCAGCACCATTTGTAGAAAAGGGTGTCCTTTCCCCACTTTATGTTTTTGTTTGCTTTGTCGAAGATCAGTCGGCTGTAAGTATTTGGTTTATTTCTAGGTTCTCTATTCTGTACCATGGGTCTACATGCCTGTTTTTATACCAGTACCATGCTGTTTTGGTGACTATGGCCTTATAGTTTAGTTTGAAATCAGGTAGTATGATGTCTCCAGATTTATTCTTTTTGCTTATCTTGCTTTGGCTATGCAGACTTTTTTTTTTTACTCCATGTGAATTTTAGAGTTGTTTTTTTCAATTCTGTGAAGAATGATGGTGGTATTTTGATGAGGATTGCATTGAATTTGTAGATTGCTTTTGACAGTATAGTCGTTTTCACAATATTGATTCTACCCATCCATGAGCATGAGATGTGTTTCCCTTTGTTGTGTCTTCTATGATTTCTTTCAGCAGTGTTTTGTAGTTTTCCTTGGTGAGGTCTTTTGACTCCTTAGTTAGGTATATTCCTAAGTATTTTATTATTATTTTTTGTAGCTTTTGTAAAAGGGGTTGAGTTGTTGATTTGATTCTCTGCTTGGTCGCTGTTGGTGTATAGAAGAGCTACTGATTTGTGTACATTAATCTTGTATCGGAAACTTTGCTGAATTCTTTTATCAGTTCTAGGAGCTTCCTGGAGGAGTCCTTAGTGTTTTCAAGGTAAATGATCATATCATCGGCAAATAGTGACAGTTTGACTTCCGCTTTACTGATTTGGATGCCCTTTATTTCTTTCTCCGATCTGATTGCTCTGCCTAGGACTTCCAGTACTGTGTTGAAGAAGAGTGGTAAGAGTGGGCATCCTTGTCTTGTTCCAGTTCTCAGAGGGAATGCTTTCAACTTTTCCCCATTCAGTATTATGCTGGCTGTGGGTTTGTCATAGATGGCTTTTATTACATTAAGGCATGTCCCTTCTATGCCAATGTTGCTGAGAGTTTTAATCAAAAAGGGATGCTGGATTTTTGTCGAATGCTTTTTCTGCATCTATTGGTATGACTATGTGATTTTTGTTTTAAATTCTGTTTATGTAGTGCATCACATTTATTGATGTGCATGTGTTAAACCAGCCCTGCATCCCTGGTATGAAACCCATTTGATCATGGTGGATTATCTTTTCTATATGTTGTTGGATTCAATTAGCTAGTATTTTGTTAAGGATTTTAGCATCTATGTTCATCAAGGATATCAGCCTGCAGTTTTCTTTTTAAGTTACGTCCTTTCCTGGCTTTGGTATTAGGTGATGCTGGCTTCATAGAATGAATTAGGGAGGGTTCCTTCTTTCTCTACCTTGTGGAATAGTGTCAAAAGGATTGGCACCAGTTCTTTGAATGTCTGGTAGAATTCTGCTGTGAATCCGTCTGGTCCTGAGCTTTTTTTGTTGGTAATTTTAAAATTACTGTTTAAATCTCGCTGCTTGTTATTGGTTATCAAGGTATCTAATTCTTCCTGATTTAAGCTAGGAGGGTTGCATTTTTCCAGGAATTTATCCATCTCTTCTAGGTTTCCTAGTTTATGTGCATAAAGGTGTTCATAGTAGCCTTGAGTGATCTTTTGTATTTCAGTGGTGTCAGTTGTAATATCTCCTGTTTCATTTTTTAGTGATGTTATTTGGATTTTCTCTCTTCTTTTCTTGGTTAATCTTGCTAATGGTCTATCAATTCTATCTATCTTTTCAAATAACCAGCTTTTTGTTCCATTTATCTTTTGTATTTTTTGTTTGTTTCAATTTCTTTTAGTTCTGCTCTGATCTTGGTTATTTCCTTTCTTCTGCTGGGTTTGGGTTTGGTTTGTTCTTATTTCTCTAGTTTTTTGAAGTATGACCTTAGAATGTCAGTTTGTGCTCCTTCAGTCTTTTTGATGTAGGCATTTGGGGCTATGAACTTTCCTATTAGTACTGCCTTTGGTGTATCCCAGAGGTTTTGATAGGTTGTATCATTATCATTGTTCAGTTCGAAGAACTTTTAAACTTCCATCTTGATTTTGTTTTTGACTCAGTGCTCAGTTAGGAGCAAGTTATTTAATTTCCATGTATTTGCATGCTTTTGAAGATTCCTTTTGGAGTTAATTTCCAGATTTATTCCACTGTGGTCTGAGAGAGTGGTTGATATAATTTCAATTTTCTTAAATTTATTGAAGCTCATTTTATGGCCTATCATATGGTCTATCTAGGAGAAAGTTCCATGTGCTATTAAATAGAATGTATATTCTGAGGTTGTTGGATGAAATGTTCTGTATATATCTATTAAGTCCATTTGTTCCAAGGTATAGTTTAAATCCATTGTTTCTTTGTTGACTTTCTGTCTTGATGATCTGTCTAGTGCTGTCAGTGGAGTATTGGAGTCCCCCACTATTATTGCATTGCTATCTATCTCATTTCTTAGGTCTATTAGTAATTGTTTTGTAAGTTTGGGAGTTCCAGTCAGAGGTGCATATATGTTTAGGATTGTGATATTTTCCTGTTGAACAAGACCCTTTACCGTTATATAATGTCCCTCTTTGTCTCTTTTAACTGCTGTTGTTTTAAAACTTGTTTTGTCTGATATAAGAATAGCTATCCCTGATCACTTTTGGTGTCCATTTGCATGAAATGCCTTTTTCCACCCCTTAACTTTAAGTTTATGTGAGTCCTTATGTGTTAGGTGAGTCTCTTGAAGGCAGCAGATAGTTGGTTGGTGAATTCTTATCTATTCTGCAGTTCTGTGTCTTTTAAGTGGAGCATTTAGGCCATTTACATTTATTGCTAGTGTTGAAATGTGAGGCACTGTTGCATTCATTGTGCTATTTGTTGCCTGTGTACTTTGGTTTTCTTTGTTGTTGTTGTTGCTTTTTAACTTGTATTTTTGTTTTATAGGTCTTGTGTGATGTATGCTTTAAAGAAGTTCTGTTTTGATGTGTTTCCAGGATTTGTTTCAAGATTTAGAGCTCCTTTTAGCAGTTCTTATAGTGATGGCTTGGTAATGGCAAATTCTCTCAGCATTTGTTTGTCTGAAAACAACTGTATCTTTCCTTCATATATG
>NW_012109474.1:1413170-1415083 GCF_000951045.1 Mandrillus leucophaeus | reverse complement strand
TTTTGAAGGTCAGGCACAGTGGCTCATGCCAGTAATCCCAGCATTTTGGGAGGCCAAGGTGGAAGGATCACTTGAGGCCAGGAGTTTGAGACTAGCCTAGACAACAACATAGCAAGACCCTGTCTATAAAAAGAAAATTTTTCTTTAATTAAAAAATTTAGTTGTTCATTGCTAGTGTGTACAAATGCAATTGATTTTTGTGTATTGATCACATATCCTGAAACCTTGCTAAACTCACTTATTAGTTCTAGTAGTTTTTAAAATACTTTCAAATTTTCTGTACAGTCCAAATCATCTGAGAATAAAATGTTATTTCTTCCTTTCCAAGCCGTAGAACTTTTATTTCTCTTTCTTGACTTATTGTACCAGCTGTACCTTCATTATGATGTTGAATAGGAGTGGAGAGTGTGAGAGTGGACATTCTTGCCTTGCTGCTAATATTAAGGGGACGTTAAGTCTTTTTCCATTAAATATAATGTAATCTATGGGGTTTTTTTTGGTAGGTATACTTCATCAGATAAGGAAATTTCCTTCTATTCCTAGTTTGCTAAGTGGGTTTTATTTTAATTTTTAAGTAGTCTATGGATATTGAATTTTGTAAGAGGCTTCTTCTGCACCTATTGAGATGATCACATGGATTTTCTTCCTTAATCTGCTGTTATGGTGAATTACATTGATTCACTTTGAACATTGAATCAACTGTGCATTTTTAGGATGCATTATCCTTTTTATATATTGTTGAGTTTGATTCGCTACTATTTTGTTAAGGATTTTGCATCCATGTTCACAATGGATATTGGTCTTTTCTTGTAGTTTTTTTCTGATTTTGATATCAGAGTAATGCTAAATTCATAAAATGAATTGGGCAATATTCTCTTCTATATTCTGGAGAAGTTTGTGTAGAATTGGCATTATTTTTTCTTTAATGTTTGGTAGAATTCACTGTAAGAAGCCATTTGGCTAAAGAGTTTTTGGTTTAAAAATTTTAAACTATGAATTCAACTTCTTTAATAGATATAAAACTATCTACATCATCTTTCTTTTTAGTGAACTTTGATAGTTTATGTTCTATAAGGACTTTGCCTATGTCATCTAAGTTGTTACACTTATTGACATACAGCCATGATTCTTTTAATACCTGTAGATTCAGTAACGATGTCTCTTATTCCAGATACTGGTAGTTTGTGTTTTCTCTCTTTCTTTCTTGGTCAGGTTGGATAGAAATTTATCGAGATTAGTGATCATGTCAAAAAACTCCACCATTAATTTCATTTATTTTCTATTTTGTCTTGTGTTTTAAATTTCATTGATTTCTACTTTGATTTTATTTTCCTCCTTCTGTTCCCTTTGGGTTTAATTTTCTCTCTTACTTTTTAGTTTATCAACATGAAATCTTAGATCATTTATTTGAGACTTTATTTTCTATTATAATCATTTAATTCTATAATTTCCAAGTGCTACTTTTGCTGCATTCCACAAATTTGATTTGCTTTGTTTTAATTTTCATTGCATTCAAAATATTGTGTAATTCTCATGTGACTTCCATTTGACTTACAAGTTAATTGGAAATGTGGTACATTATTTTCAGATATTTGGGGATTGTTCAGATATTTTTTCTGTTGTCTATTTCTAGTACAATTCCAAAGTGATCTCAGATCATTCTTTCTATAATTTCAATAACTTTAAAATAGTTGGAAGTTTGTTTTATGTATGTTCCATGTGTGTTTGCTTTTTTGCGTTTTGTTTTGTTTTGTTTGAGACAGAGTCTCCCTCTGTTGCCTAGGCGGAAGTGCAGTGGCACAATCTCAGCTCACTGCAACCTCTACCAATTCTCCTGCCTCAGCCTCTCAAGTAGCTGGGACAACAGGTGTGCACCATCACTCCTGGCTTTTTTTTTTTTTTTTTTTTTTTTT
>NW_012109474.1:1409070-1411183 GCF_000951045.1 Mandrillus leucophaeus | reverse complement strand
GTTGGTGAATTCTTATCTATTCTGCAGTTCTGTGTCTTTTAAGTGGAGCATTTAGGCCATTTACATTTATTGCTAGTGTTGAAATGTGAGGCACTGTTGCATTCATTGTGCTATTTGTTGCCTGTATACTTTGGTTTTCTTTGTTGTTGTTGTTGTTGTTGCTTTTTCACTTGTATTTTTGTTTTATAGGTCTTGTGTGATGTATGCTTTAAAGAAGTTCTGTTTTGATGTATTTCCAGGATTTGTTTCAAGATTTAGAGCTCCTTTTAGCAGTTCTTATAGTGATGGCTTGGTAATGGCAAATTCTCTCAGCATTTGTTTGTCTGAAAACAACTGTATCTTTCCTTCATATATGATGCTTAGTTTCACTGGATAGAAAATTCTTGGTTGATAATTGTTTTGTTTGAGGAGGTACTCAATGAGATACTCTTACCTTCACAAAGCTAATAGTTTGATCTGCCTATTGGATAAGTAACAATTATTATTGCCTTTCTTTTAGTGGTTATTTGAATATTTATTGGTAAAATGGATGAGTGAAGCTCTATTTCTTTATTTGATCTGGAATCTACCCCCAGTAAATATAAAAGCCATATTTTATGGTCATATGTAATTTTTTAAATCAAAACTTTATGGTGAAAGACATGTAAGACCTCTATTCTAAATATTACAAAACATTGCTAAGACATATTAAAGAAGACTTAACTAAATATATTAAATTGCTCAATATTGTTAAGATAGTCATTTTCCCAAATTGACTATGACCTACCCATTCAAGCAGTGTTCAAAGAAATGAGAGTAATGTTCACACCAATATCTGTAATCAAATGTTCATAGCAACTTCATTCACAATAGCCAAAACTGGATTTGTGATATATGATTTGCAAATATAGTTATGTAGCACATAATGATGTTTTGGTCAATGATGGACCACATATATGATGATAATCCCATAACATTATAATACTCTATTTGGACTATGTTTAGATATGTTTAGTTAAACAAATATTTATCATTGTGTTAAAATAGTCTACAGTATTCAGTACAGTAACATGCTATATGTGTTAATAGTCTGGAAGCAATCAGTCACCCCATATAGCCACTATCTAGGTTTGTGTACAATGATGAAATTGCCTGACACATTTATCAGTATGTAGCCCTATTGTTAAGCAATACATGACTGTACTTTCTCCTAGTTTGTGGCTTCTCTTTACATTTTCTTACCATTATCTTTTTAAGAACACTTCCCAGTTTTGCCGAAGTCTAATTTGTCATTTTTTTCTTTTATGAATCATACTTTTGATGTTACATACAAGAACTGTCACGAAGATTTTTTCCTGTTTTCTTCTGGACATATAATTATATGTCTTACGTTTAAGTCTATTATCCATTTTGAGTTACTTTTTGTATAGGGTGTAAGTTATGGATTAAGATTAGTTGTTTTTTGTTTTGTTTTAACATATGGATATCCAAATGTTTCAGACCATTTGTTAAAAGACTGTTCTTTCTTCACCGAGTTTTCTCTTCACCTTTGTTTATACTCAACTCACCACATACGTGTGGGTTTGTTTCTGAACTCTTTATTCTGTTCCACTGATCTATATGTCTACAGTTTCTAAACACTGCATTATCTCAATTATAAGAGCCTTATAATAAGTCTTGAAATCAGGTAATGTAAGTCTTCTACCTTTGTTCTTTTTCATAATTGTTTTTACTGTTATAGATTGCCTTTCCAGGTACATTTTAGAATCATTTTGTTTGCATCTACAACAAACTATGGTGAAATTTTGATTGGAGTTGCATTTAATATAGAGATCAGTTTAGGGAAAATTGACATTTTAACAATATTGAGTCTGCAAATATGGCATATTTCTCCATTTATTAGACCTTCTTTGGTTTCTTTATCAGTGTTTTGTAGTTTTCAGCATACAAATCCTGCATAGGTTTTGTGAGCTGTATACTTAAATACTTTTTAAAATTTTGGTGCTATTTTAAATGGCATAAAAAAAATTTTGAAGGTCAGGCACAGTGGCTCATGCCAGTAATCCCAGCATTTTGGGAGGCCAAGGTGGAAGGATCACTTGAGGCCAGGAGTTTGAGACTAGCCTAGACAACA
>NW_012109474.1:1407131-1409020 GCF_000951045.1 Mandrillus leucophaeus | reverse complement strand
TATCTTTACATTCACTAATTTTCTCCTCAGCTGTGTTTAATCTACTGGTAAGCCCATCAAAGGTATTCTTATTCTCCTTAAGTATGCTTTTCATTTCTAGCATTTTCATAGTATCCTTTCTCATATTTTCCATCTGTCCACCAAAATTGCTCATCTGTTCATACATGTTTTCCAATTTTTCCACTGGATCCTTTAACATACTAATTCTAGTTATTTTACATTTTCTATATGATTGTTTCAACACCTAGGCCATCAATAAGTTTGGTTCTGTTGATTGTTTTGTCTCTATGCAATACAGTGTTATTTCTTTCTTCTTTGTGTGCAAATTACCCATGTCTGTGATTCCCAGGGGTTTTCTATTTTGTGCTCTCCCACATTTGGCCTTTAGAAAATTTTTTTTAATGGAGCTGATTTTTTTAAACCCAATTTTATGAAAGCCATATCTTTCTCCCATGCTCTGCCCAGGTAATTTAGTACTCATATCTTGTCTCTTCTTAGATTGTCTTTCCGTAGATTTCATGCTAGTTGATTCTCTTATAACATCAGATCTCTGAAGTGTTCACAAAAAGTTATGATTTTGTAGATTATCCAGTCTTTCTTTTATTGTTAGGGTGACAGTGATCTCTTTACAACTTTCTACCTCTTCAGCAAACATGTTTTTTTGTTTGTTTGTTTGCTTTTTGGGGATTTTTTTGAGACAGAGTCTCACTCTGTCACCCAGCCTGGAGTGCACTGGTGTGATCTCAGCTCACTGCGACCTCTGTCTCCCAGGTTCAAGCGATTCTCCTGCCTCAACTTCTGAAGTAGCTGAGATTACAGGCATGCACTACCATGCCTGGCTAATTTTTGTATTTTTAGTAGAGATGCAATTTCACCATGTTGGCCACGCTGGTCTAAACCCATGTTTTTTATTTCTAGCATTTCCATGTGATTCTTTTCATTTCCATCTGTCCTGACAATATGCCCTATCTATTAATTATCTATTAGAAACTTTAAATTATTAATCCCAATTATTTTAAGTTCCCTGATAGTTCCAGTATCCGAATCCTCTCTGAATATGTTTCTGTTGATTGCTTTGTTTCTTTACAGTGGCTCGTTTTTTCTTACCTTTCTGTGTATCTGCTAATAAATTGGGGACAAACTGGTACAATAGAGACTGAGGTTAACAGTATTTATGCCTGAAAATGAACAATGCTCTTCTTCCAGACATTTAGTGTGGGGCATTAAATCAATCTAATTAAGAGTTGAGTTGGTCTTGGGTTTTGTTGTCGCTATGATTACCTTCTGTGCAACACCATCTTTAAATTCCTTTAGCATCGCCATGTGTCTAGGGTGGGGCTGGAATCACAGAAGGGTTTTTCTTAATGTTCCTTCTCCTCCCTCAGCTTAGAAAAGCCTTCCCTGTGTGCCTGCCCACAACAGCAACTCTTCCCATGCTCTGGTGCCTCCCCCAGTGACAGGAGGCTGTTCTCTGTTTTGTTTTGTTTTGTTTTGTTTTGTTTTGTTTTTGAGACGGAGTCTCGCTCTGTCTCTCAAGCTGGAGTGCAGTGGCCCGATCTCAGCTCACTGCAAGCTCCGCCTTCCGGGTTCACACCATTCTCCTGCCTTAGCCTCCTGAGTAGCTGGGACTGCAGACGCCCACCACCACGCCTGGCTAATTCTTTGTATTTTTAGTAGAGATGGGGTTTCACTGTGGTCTCCATCTCCTGACCTCATGATCCGTCCGGGAGGCTGTTCTTTGTTACATGGTGTTTGCTAGGCTGCTGGAGGGATGGAAGTGGGTTCTCTGTTGTTCTGTTTCAGCCTCTGCCTTAGGTAGGCACTGGGTGTCTGTGTTTTGGGAGTGGGGTTTTCTCAATGATCCTGAGCTTTCTTCAGTCATAAGAAAC
>NW_012109474.1:1402902-1404531 GCF_000951045.1 Mandrillus leucophaeus | reverse complement strand
TGGAAGATTTCATAAATTCAATCAGGTGAAGTTGTTTGATAATGTTGCTCAGGTCTAATACATTTTTACTCATTTTCTTTCTATTTGTTCTGTTGTTGAGAGAGAGAGGAGTTTTGAAACTTCTCTCTAGCTGTGTTGTGGATTTATCTATTTTTCCCTTCAGTTTGGTCTGTTTTTATTTCAGTATTTTGAAGCTATTGTTAGGGACATACACATTTAGGAATGTTGAATTAACATCTTTATCATTATGTAATGTTTCTCTTTATTTTCAGTAATATTCTTTGTTCTGGAGTCTATTTTGTCAGATATTATCATAGATACTCCAGCTTTTGTTTAATAAATGTCTGCATGGTATATATTTTCTATCCTTTTCACTTATCCATGTCTTTCTATTAAAGTGAGTTTTTAATATAGTCAGATCTACTTTTTAAATCTAATCTGACAATCTTCTTTTTAAACATTTTCATTTTGAAACACTTTTATATTTACAGAACAATTGCAAAAATAGTACAGAAAGTTCCCATATATCTTTCACCTAGATTCCTCTCATGTTAACATCTTGCACAGTTGATAGTACAATGATCAAAACCAAGAGATGAACTCAACTACAGATTTTATTCAGATTTCACCAATTTTATTTTTCACTAATATTCCTTTTCTGTTCCAGAATCCAGTCCAGGATTTCACACTGCATTTAGTTGCAATGTCTGCTTAGTCTCTTCCAATCTTTGACAGTTCCTAAGTTCTTCCTTGGCTCTCATAACCTTGACACTTTTGGAGAGTGATGGTTAGTTATTTTGTAGACTGTTCCGTAATTTGAGTTTACCTGATGTTTTCTTATGATTAGATTGTGGGCATGCATTTTGGGCAAGAATACCACAACTTTAATATACTTTTCTTATTATATCATATTAAGATAATGTTTCTGTTAATGGTGAGGTTACATGGTTTACATTTAATTATATATATGATTGAATTAGAGTGTAACAATCTGCTACTTGTTTTCTATTTATTCCATCTGTTCCTTGTCATTTTACTCCATCTTTGTCTTTTTAAGAATTATTTTGTATAATTCAATTTATCTTCCTTAGCTTATTATTTATTCATCTTCTAAAAATCCTCTTGTTTTAGTGGTTAGCCTAGGGTTTACAATACACATCTCTAATTAAGCAATTTAATTTATCTATATACCTTTGAATCATCAGTCTGCCTTCAGATACATTATATCACTTCGTATGTAGTACAAGAAGCTTACAGAAACATATTCTCAATTCCTTCCTCCTATTTTTTGTACTTTTATTATCATATGTTACATTTACATGTATTATAAACATACAATGCATTGCTACTATATTTGCTTTAAACTGTTCTCTACCTTTTAGAGTGATTTTTAAAATAGAAGACTATGAATATTACATTGTCTTTAGTTTAAGCCTTTCTATGTATCTTTTTTGTGTAGACACACATTTCTAATCTGCTATTTTATTCCTACTTTCTGTAGAACTTCTTTTTAAGTTAATGATCTGCTAGTAATGAATCCTTTCAGTTTTTGTCTGAAAAATATTTATCTTTCCTTTATTCTTGCATGATATTTTTGCTGGATATAAGTTTATTGTTTGACTTCTCCCC
>NW_012109474.1:1395605-1398497 GCF_000951045.1 Mandrillus leucophaeus | reverse complement strand
TGATGGAATGTATCTCAAAATAATAAGAGCTATTTATGACAAACCCACAGCCAATGTCATACTGAATGGACAAAAACTAGAAAAATTCCCTTTGAAAACAGGCATTAGATTCTCATAAGGAGCATGCAACCTAGGTCCCTCACGTGCACAGTTCACAATAGGGTTTGCACTCCTTTGAGAATCTAATGCCTCCACTGATCTGACAGGAGGCAGAGCTCAGGCGATAATGTGAGTGATGGGGAGTGGCTATAAATACAGATGGAGCTTTGCTCGCTTGCCCACAGCTCACCTCCTGCTGTTCAGTCTGGTTTCTAACAGGCTACAGACTGGTACCCGTCTGTGGCCCAGGGGTTGGGGTCCCCTGCTCTAGGGGCTGTCGATTTGCTGCCCTTCCCTTCCCCCATTGGCTTACTGTCTTTCCTAGGGTGGAAGGATATGCGTGGGGTTTCATGCCTTTCCCACAGTTATATCCTCTCCCTTCTTCCCCACTGAACCGTAAGGAAAGCCTCTCTCTGTCCCTTACCCTGCTCCAAACCTGTTTCATGAGTTCCTGATGGAGGCTTATGGAGAAGAACTGCTGAGGTGTCTGAGGAACCTTGCGTCTGCAAGTGTTTTGTGGTCTCACACCAGCCCACTCAGCCTTTGCGATTCTTCAGGCATTTTAGCTGGATGCTGCTTACTGGGCTGTATGTTGGCCCTGTCTTCCTCCTTTGCTTTGTTACAAGTGAACCAGTGCTCACATCCTGTCTGTCTTTGGGAGAGGCTGTCTTTCCTTAGATTTCATGTTAGTTGGTGACATCATACACCCTGTGACATCAGTGTTTTGTGAGCTCAAGAAAAGTTATGCTTTGTAGGTTTTCTGGCTTTTTCTTATTGTTAAGGCAGGAGTGACACTCTTCAGCTTTCTACATTCTAGCTGGAAGCCAGAAGTAAAAACATATTTTTAGATGATTCACTTTTATCCTGAATCACTTTGGGCTCTTTTCAAAAATCATATTTATGCTGAATGGATTAAAACTTTCTACCATAAAATGATTCTCAGGAATATGTGCCTCAAGATTCATGGGACATTCCAAAAGCACAATTCCAAAAAAGTTTTTAGTAATGAGCATCATTTGATAATTTGATATCAAATTAGCAAATTATGTTCTAGGGCAGCAGTCCCTAACCTTTTGGCACCAGGGAACAGTTTCGTAGAAGACAATTTTTTCATGGACCTGGGAGTGAATGGTTTCAGGAGGGTTCAGGCGCATTACATTTATTTTGTACTTTATTTATATTATTACTACATTGTAATAGATAATGAAATAATTATACAACTCACCATAATGTGGAATCAGTGAGAGCCCTGAGCTTGTTTTCCTGCAACTAGGTGGTCCTGTCTGGGGGTGATGGCAGACAATGACAGAAATCAAGCAGTAGATTCTCATCAGGAGTGTGCAACCTAGATCCCTCCCATGTGCAGGTTCATCAAAGGGTTCACGCTCTTATAAGAATCTAATACCTCTACTGATCTGACAAGAGGCAGAGCTCAGGTGGAGCTCAACCCTTGATATAGGTTCTCAAGATGCATGACCCCACAAGGATACTCATATGTATGTTCGGTTGCTAATGATTCATTATAGGTTCATTACTATATTGTCACAGGAAAATAAAAACATATCATCCCCTAGATGTTGATAAAATTAATTAACTTCTCCAAGTGTCAGTTTCCTAATCTGTAAAAATGAGGATAATAATAGTCCCCACACCATAGAATTACAGTGAGCATATAAGGAACTGAACACAGTCTAACAATAAGTACTGAGCACGGTTCAATGCCACTATCATTGTTAAGTACCACTAAAAATACAAGTATTTATCATTTTGCTTATGAAAACAATGACAATAACATAATGAGGTTCTAGAATCTCATTGCCTGTTCCCCATTTGAAATTGTTAATAGCATCCCCTTTCATTTTCAGAAGTGTCCTGGCATCATATATCACCTTGACAAGATCACAATTAGTAAGTTGGGGCAAGAGGGCTTTGAATACAGGTCACTCTGAGTCTGAACTATGGAAAACACAAAGTTAAAAGTAAGAGCAACCTCTAGGGCAGAAACCAAGAATTCTCTCTTCTCTTTAGCCCTCTGTACAGGCTTCATTCCAGGATGCTCTCAGACCAGGAATAAAGGATCCAGTATGTTCTGTATGCAGAAGGCCTCTTTCTCTTCTTATCAACTTCCTGTCTGTCCTGTTTTGTTTTGTTTGTTTTTTATTCTTTTCACTTTCTAATCTGAATAGTTCTCATTTTAATCCTTTCACAATATCCTCATGTAGGATTTCACCATTAGCTTTTAAAGGCAATATTGCTTCAGTTCAAAGAAGTGCAACTAGACCTTATCACATACAAAAAAAGACTTAAGATCTGAGAAGTGCATTTTAGCCTAGAAACTTCAAATCAATACAGGGGCTTTAGAGAAATAGGGAGAGGCTCCTCTCGGGTAGTGAGGAAAGGCATGAAGCTGCATAGACATTGAGCAGCTCTCTCAGTGCCCTCTTCTCTTTCTCTTGACAACGGCGTGGTGAGCTTCCTCTGGGGAGAAACCCCCTGCTTTGTTGGACCTGGCCAATCAGTGACTGTGAGGACTTATGGGATGGGTCTGGTGATACCACCTGAACTGGGAAGATGTTCCAGGGCTTCCCTTGACGTGTTGGGATAGAGATGTTCCCTTTCAGCCAGGGGAGACTGATGGGGAAAATGGAAGCCTGGAGCTGCTGGCGGTCATCTTTGCCCCCTCCTGGGATGTGGGAACAGAACAGAGAAATGAGAGCCAAAGATGGAGGAAGACTTCTGATGAGTTATGTCTCTATTCCCTGTGGTTGAAAAAGTCCTGATTACTACAAGGAA
>NW_012109474.1:1389873-1394965 GCF_000951045.1 Mandrillus leucophaeus | reverse complement strand
GATGATCTGTTTCCTAGCAGTTAGATAACTGATACTCTCATTATGACTGAAGTACTTTACTTTATAAATACTAAGCGTTCTAGCTTTGAAGATAGATCTGATTTTGAGTCCTGGCTCCACAACTTATTAACTGTGTGACCAGGGACAGTTTTTAAAAACTGTCCCTGTTCAGATTTCTCCCCTATAAAATGGGTACAATAATAGTACTTATGGAATTTTGCTAAGATAAATGAGATTATACATGCGAAGTAACTAGCACAGTGCCTGGCATACAATAAGTCTTCCTGTATGGAGTGCATTATTATTACAGTGAATAATACTCATGGTCCATCTTACGAAGTTGCAACTGTTCCACCTGTTTTATAGAAGAGGAGAATGAAAGTCAGAAGACTGACTTGATGATAGCTACAGAGGGCCCATGATATCCTGAAATTGTCATAAGCTGCATCTTCCAGACCTGGGGCCATAGGACCTGAAAGTGCAGCACAACCTAGGCGAGCCCAGGTGAGCTGAGACCAGGCTAGGGCCAGGGTCGGGAAAAGAGCATACTCCCTCACCTCCTGGGGAGAACAATGATGACTGGACTTTCAGACTTTCCAGATCAGCGTTCTCTTAGAGAGGAGCTGAGCCCGAGAGCAGGTGAGTAAGGAATGCCATAGGAAGGTGCCACTTCCTCCTCATTTCAGCTTTTACCAAATGCTGAGAGGGAAGGGGCTCTGATAGGTGCAATTCCCTAGTCACTTTCTCATTCTGCTTCCCACAATTGGGTCATCTGCTACTGAGCCCTACAGGGTACGTTGTCTAGACTCTCTCCCGTCCCAGTCCAGACAAAGCCAGAATAATGAATCATAGGATAACCAGGTCTTGGACTCCATGTTCTTCCAAAAGTCAGAACAATCCCATCCCATTTCTTACCACCAAAATTGCACACATATACATTTGTGGTACACTCACCCCCAGTTCCCAGCTCCCCCTCCATCCCACTCTTTCTCCCTCTGCATGCTCTATTTCTACACACACACACACACTTATGCATACATACACAAACACACACACTCACACACACTATTGCACATGCTATTTATCTTACCACAGCAGTATTTAGACTTTGAGTTTTCAATGTATACTTAATTTTTTGCCATATTATTTATCACTACCTGTTATATTTCCTATTTATTTGTCTTCTTCAACTGAAATATAAACAGAATATCCAGGAGGGATATTTTGTTTCTGATGTAGCCCCAATGTCTAGAATGGTGACTAGCACATAGTGGGTACTAAATAAATCTTTGTTGAATTGAGTGAGTGAATGAATGAATCATATGTGTGTATGTGTCAGGGTGGGGGTGGGGAGGAATGGATGATAAATGGAGAATCAAAGTATCGTGTGTTTTTAAAGCATCAAGACCCAGACAGGTTGAGTGTCTAAGGTCCTAGAACCTGTCAGTGGAAAGCTGAGACTAGCTTCCATGTTCTGCTGAAGTAGAGATGAAGAGCCAGAGCTTATCGATGAAAAGCAGTAAAGAAACGTACTGCCATTTTCATTTTATTGACCATATTTGTCCCCTTTTGTAGATCAACACCAATCCCTAAACTGCCCACACACCAAAGATAGGCCTTGCTGTCCTGAACAGTTTTTGGTTTTTGTTTTTTTGGGTTTTTTTGCACAGGACTTAGGAAGAGATCATATCCTGGGTGTGCTACTATACAAATCAGGGTGATGTGTTCTGCCTTCCAGGAGGCTCTTGGAATAGTGACAGCACAAGCTTACTATTCCATTTTCATATTTGAACAACTTTGAATGAGGTGTCTTGACTAGCTGTTTTTAGAAACACTAATAAGAATGCTTTCCCCTCCTTTTTCCCACTTGGTTGTTAAACTAGCCTTTCTCTCTCCCCCTTTTCCCTCCTCCACATTCTCTGGAAAGTGTTAGTTTCAATCTCCACCCAAATGCATATGGGAGCTTCAGCAAGGAGTGCAGAGTGATGGTCTGAAAGTGTGGGGAATCAGAAGATTCCACTGACTCAGGCCTCAATCAGACTGGGTATGCGCCTGAGAACTTTCAAAAGAGAACACACAGACCAAGTTACAGTGTTTCCCCCAGTCATGATATGCTGGCACTTGTGGGTAATTTAGAAACCCAGATATGGGAATTTTTCGTGTTGCCCTTATAACATCTCATCTCTTCCATCCAAGGTTTAATCATCTGTCTTTCAAGCTGTAGGTTTTATCAGAATTCTTGTATTGTTTCCATTCAATTCGATTCCTGTTTATTGAGCAAAACGTAAAGGAAAACTCTAATTTGGCCAAGGTGTAAGTTAACTGGAACAGTTAAATAACAAAACAATCTGTACATACCCCTCTTTTTCTCAGTAATAATTCCTAATTCTTACAGTATTGCCCAACCCATGTTAGGAACTTGATAAATATTTGTTGAATGAATGAATATGCTAAGTACCAAAAGGGGGCAGTGCCTCCATTAGGCTTCTTAACGTCTCCTTGGGTGACCACATATTTTCCCAGTTGTCTTCTGCCCTCTAGTACTCTTCCAAACTAATCCATTCTCCACTTGAGTGCCACTGTAATCTTTATAAACTGAAAATTTGCTTGTGTCATGCCCAGGTCTAAAGTACTTTAACATTCCTTCATGGCTCTCCAGGGCCCTCAGGACAAAGTTCCTTTATTTATTTATTTAGTTAGTTAGCTTTAATAAAGAATATGTATTTTTTAGATTTTTAAATTTCTAGTTGTTATGGGTCCATAGCAGGGATATCTATTTATTGGTACAAAGGATAGTGTATTATGTCATTCATTTATTCACTGAACTGAAGGTCTCCTGAGGAAAGATCAGCACTGAGTCTTGGGCAGAAATTCTCAACCTGGGGGCTGTGAGGACACACAATCAAATACTTTCTTTTATTATTGATTGCCTAATGCAGAGATAGATAGCCACTGATCTAGAAAGAAACATATGGAAAAAAGGAGTATAACATGATAAGGATATATGCATATGAAGGTATATGCAGCATGCAGGAGACAAAGCCTGCTTGTGAGAGATAATGCTGGAAGTGAGCATTTCTTTTCTGAGAATGCTACTCCAGGACAGACTCCACTCAAATGAGGGATAAACCAACAGAGAGAGAAGCCATGCCATTTCACTACTTAGTGTCATATCATCCTTCCCTGGGTAATAATATCCCCCAGGCTAGCCTTCTGCCCTCTCCTGGAATTTCCATGTCACAATCTGGCTGGTTTTTGCTTTGGCCAAGCCTCTCTTCTGGGGAAGTTGTCTAACAGAGCTTGCCTGGAGAAAAGTGTGTATTGCATTGTTGCTTATCCAGCCCAGGAGAGTCAAGAAAGCAAACCTCAGGCAACACACCCAGAACTCAGTGGGTCAGAATAAAGCAAGAGTGGAAGGCTCAAAGAAAGAGATGTCTGATAAAGATATCTGATATTATTCATGGTAATTAAGACATCTTAACAATGGACTTAAGATGAACGATGCAAGGGGAAAAAAAGATAACTAGCAATTTCAAAATTCTGTGCAAGAAAGGAGTACTTCCTGGTACAAAGCTGACCTTCAGGAGCCAGCTCTCTGCTTTGGTTGAAAGGTGTAAACACACATAAATAGTTAACTAAACATACCATATAGGACATGACTCCTCCAGCTCTGTCTCTCTTTTTGCCCCTTGCTCAGGACCCTCTTCAGCCAGCAGGTCTTAGTTCTGTCCCCAGCACAGCTTGCTCGTTCAGGTCCTTAGTGACCTCCCAGTCTTGACAGCTCTTCCCCTAAGACATTTAAAAATCCCACTGACCCCTTAATGCCCATATTGTATTTCTCAAGAGGTCTCCCTGAGCCATTCTACCCCACAGGAATATCATTCTCTTCTGAAATTCATTAGCACCTATACTCTTAAGGAAGTTATCACTAAGTAGCCAAGATTTTAAATAGTCTTTTCAGGGGTATATATCTTCTGCAACCTTCCAAAGGGAAAGGGTACCCCTCTTCTTAGGCACACCAGGGACCTAATAGAGGATGCTCAGTCAACATTTATCCCCTAGTTGATGATTAATGCCTGAGCCATGTGGCAGGGCTCCAAACATCACAGGCATTCCAGGAAGGAATGCAGAAGCTGCTAGCCATGTTATCTCACCAAGTGAGCTCAAGATAATGTAGAAAGCTGGGTGGAGGCCAGCCCTGGTCCAAATCTCTGTGAGTGCCCTTTTTGTCTCTTAAGAAGGCTATTATACAGACCTTTGTCATTGTTTTGGGTGACAAAATTCCTGAGGCTAGAGGCCTCCCCTCCCCCTGGAATTTCCAAGTCGTAGTCCTGTTGATTTCTGTTCTGGCCAAGACCCTCTCCTGTGGAAAGCATTTGTGTGAGGATGGCTGACAATGAATGTAGACTATGCTGCTGTATATATATCAGATTAGGCAGCAGCTGGCACAGGTGGCCCTGACCTGGCAGTGGACTCTGAGTTGCTGCTGAAGTCCCTAGCTCCTTCCTGACTATTGACTGTTTACGTCTTCACTGAGTGCCTCTTAACCTTCTCAGTATGTAATTCTTTGTTATAGATCTAAGTCTTTGATTTCATAGGACAGGCGCAATACAAACTGGCTGGCTTCTCAGTGACCACATGCCTCTAGTACTCCTGGATTCTTGCTTTTGTCCTATCTGGGGAAATGTTTTCCCTAACCCAGGACAGCAACCTGGTTAGAGTAGAATAGAGTCAAGCAGAGTAGGCCAAACTGGGTAAGCTGAATTGTTGTAGAGGAGGTGGTAGGTGATGATGATGCAAGAGGCCTTAGCTGACATTCAGTTCAACCCTCTTGTCTTACAGATGAGGAAACTAGTGTTCAGTTTTAATAAATTTCCATGAGTCACAATATAGATTCACTTAATCTCAAGATTTAGAAAGACACTTAAAATTCTTGGGAGGAAGTCATGTCATTCAATAATTCATGCCATGCTCAGTCGAGCATGATGGCTCATGCTTGTAATCCCAGCACTTTGGGAGGCTGAGGCAGGCAGATTACCTGAGATTAGGAGTTCGAGACCAGCCTGGCCAACATGGCGAAACCCCTTCTCTA
>NW_012109474.1:1387397-1389423 GCF_000951045.1 Mandrillus leucophaeus | reverse complement strand
GGGCCGAAGAAGTCACGCTGGCTCCTGCCAGTGGCAGACTTTTATGCATTGGTACTGGAAAGGGGAGGGCAGTGGGCAGGATAAGGGCGTGATAGGGGCGTCTCCATAGGCGTGGCCGGGTAAGTTTCGATCTCTTTGGATTGACATCACCTGGCGCATGCTCGGTTGATCTGCATCTTCCCGTGCACGGGAAAGTTGGTGAGGAAGAACCCGGAAGCAACATGGATTATGCCTTCTTGTTCACCTTCCTCCATCTTGTCCTTTCTCCTTCACCCAAACAATAATAATAGTAATTCATCCAATGCTTGAGTCCTTTCCACAGTGTCCTGGCCAAGTAGTTTTCTGAATTGTGCTTGAATACCTCCAGTGACAGAGATCTTACTACCATTTAAAAAGTGAGTTAAAGAGCTGAAACTGGACACCAAAACTCCTGCATCTTTTTCCAGTATTCTGTCCATTCTACCAGGCTGATGCCCAATTCTTTTGAGGAACCCCAAGGTATGGAGGCATGAAAGATAGCTGCCTACTTCTCAGGGGAGAGAGGCCAGAAAAACCCAGAGGGGAAGACTTTAGGGTGAGAGGGAAGAATCCCCTCTGTGATCTCTGATTTAGCTGGGGCACAGTTTTCCTAAAAGTGGAGAGAGACAAGGAGAGACAAAAAGGAGAGTGGAAACTCCGTTTAAATCATTCCCTTACTAATGATGTCTTAGAACGTAAGAAAAGACATCATTTTAGGACTCTTTTAGGAAACTGTTTGGTGTGGTACTTATAAACTAGAGAGAAACTCCAAAGTCAGAGGTCCTTGGGTAGGAATGTTGCAACATTATCTCCTGCAATGGTGGAAAAAAATAAATGATCAAATGGACATTTACAGAATGTCTCAAGGGTCCCAGATATGTGCTAGGTTACATAAACACCCTCCCACTTACTCCTCATAATAACCTTGTGATGTGGGGGACAATAAGGCTCTAAATCTAAGTACTTGCTTAAAGTTTTACAATAAGTGATTGAGGAAGGAATAAATCCAGACCTCAAGACTCAGAGAAGAGCAAAAGTTTTCCTGCTTTGAACTTCCTTTTGTAGATCCTGGCACATCCAGTGTGCCAGTCAAAAACACAGACTTGTGCTCTCATGGCCATTATTATGGGGTTCCTGGAGTCATTGTAGGGGTGTGGAGAGCTGCTAGAGATTCAAAAAATGGAGACAGTCAGCCTCTTTGGGGCTGGCTTCTAGAAGTGGCCATTTTAATAGGGTAGAAACATGTGGTTGTCTTGGAAAGGAAAACTCTTGTGAACTAAAAAGTATTTGAGAGCTATGGACTAGAGGAAGAGCAGGATGAGAAGGGAGGCTGCCTGAACCCTGAGAAGGAAGTCCTTTTAGTTTCCTAGGGTGAAAAGGTAAGGAAGGTCTCCAGACACACCCCTCCATCATGGCCAGGGCTGGCTGGGGACACAGCTTTGGAAACAACAGTGTGCTGGTAGCTGAAGAGAGCCAGGCCTTCCTGAGGCTGGGAAGGATGATAAATCTGTTCTTGCCATCCCCACTTTCATTCATTCATTTGCTTGTTCATTCAACAAATATTTACTGAACATCTATTATGACAGGCACCTGTCAACCCTCTTTAGCCCATGGTACCCTGATGCATTCCTTTGATGTCTCAAAGCTGGTAACACCCATTCTCTGGATCTCTGGTTCAGGACTCATACCTGAGAAGTTGTCTTGTTATCTACTGATGTAACACACCACTCCCAAACTTAGTGACTTAAAACAGACAGTATTATCACTTATGATTTTGTTGGCTGGTTGGGCTCAACTGGGTGGTTCTTAGGATCTTGTATGTATTTGCAGTCAAATGGCAGCTGGTCCTGGAGTCATCTGAAGGCTTGAATGAGCTGACATCTGAGATGGCGCACTTACATGGCAGTTGATGCTGTTGACTGGGAGATGGAGCTGTTGACTGGAAAGCCTGCATGTGGCTCATACTTGTCACAGCATGGTAATGGGCTTCCTAGGGGAAGTGTCCCAA
>NW_012109474.1:1384184-1386882 GCF_000951045.1 Mandrillus leucophaeus | reverse complement strand
AAGGCACACTATGGTAGTACAGGGAGTACAGAATTGTTTGGGGGCACCATGGAAGTCTGCCTTTTGGCTCTGACAATTTATGAACTTCCATATGCATAATACACTTACCCTCCCATAATCACCAAAAGTCTTCTCCCATTTCAGCGCTTGCTCCATATCTTCATTAAATCAAATCCAAGTGTGACTGAAGCTCCTTAAATATGTGGGGGTTTGGGGTTTTGTTTTTTTGGTGTAGCTCTTCGGGTATCATTCTTTTCAATCTAAAGATCTGTGAAATACACATGAGTTATTTTTACCCCACACACCCAACATATGATGGCAAGACAGGGATAGGATAACTGCAATGAACCCTTCTCTTCAGAGAGGCAAAGAATGGGAAGCACAAAGCAGTGTCTGGTTCATAGCAATGCTGAAATACAGCCACACACGTTACCAGTTTTTAAAAATAAGAGTTTAATTCTGCTCCTCGGAAGTGGTCTTCCATCACTGTGGTAGGAAAAAGGCCCCAGGGGCTCTTTTTATTTTGGATTGCTTCTGTCTTTTTCATTCCAAGGCGGTGCTGCCTTCTTTAGACAATTTTCTTAAAAACTTTGCGGGTTTCTCATTAATCTTATTGGCGTTTGTGCCAACATATAAATGCCATACCCATAGATATCTTTGAGGCAAACTCCTCTCTACTTTGCATTGAGAGTTAGGGTTCTGTGAGACAATACCCTTAATACTCTCAGAAGTCTTTTTATCTAGAAGAAGGTCTAAGATGCACACTATTAAGATTCATAGGAGCCTCACTGTCCATCTAAGAGGGTAGCATGTTAGCATGTAATGGGATATCTTTAAATCTTTCTGAAATTTCTACAAAGGGTTGTTACCTTACTCTATTCTTACTTTGAAAACTTCTATTAGCTGAAGAGACAGTCGTGAGTCTTCCATACTTTCTCTAAATTTTGCCTAAAATTAGAAAATTGCCTTTTTAGTTCATCTTTATGACTGGGTATCTTGTCATAAATAACTGAAAGAAACATGTTAGCACTTAAAACATTCAATCAGGAACATTAGGTGTATTTTTTATTTCATGTCACCAAACTTCCACCACTACGTAGGAGCAGTCATATTTTCTCTGGTTTCTGTCTTCAAATCTTCACTAACAGCAGCCTCTGAACCTTCCAGCTTCTGCCTGTTGCCTGGTCCCAAAGTCAATGCCACATATTTTGGATTAAAATAATACAATAACAACCCACTTCCAGGTGCCAATTTCTGTTCAGCTTATGTATTACAGAATAACAAACTATCCTAAAATTTAGTGATTGAAACAACAATTTAATATTATCTCACATGACTTCCTGTGTTGACTGTCTCGGCTGGGCAGTTCTCACGTGGTTGTGTTCAAATGGTGCCTGGGGCCGAAGGCTTGACTATACCAGATGTTAAAAATGGCGCACTCACATGGTTGGGAGCTCAGTTGGGAGCTCAGCTCCACCAGAGCACCTACACATGGCCTCTGATGGACTGCAGTTCTTATACATGACGCTGTTTTCTGAGAGGGAACGTCCCTAGAGGATTGTTCCAAGAGACCCAGGCTTCATAGGACCTGGTCTTGGAAGTCCCAGAATGTCATTTCCATCTCTCTCTATTTGCCAAACAAATTATTATAATCAGATTCAAGATAAGGGAAATTAGACTCCACCTTTTGACTTGAGGAGCAACATGTACATACAGAAGGAGTAGAAGTGCTTAGGACCAACTTTGGAGGTTAACCACAACAGTTTTTTTTTTTCTTTTCTTTTTTTCCACCAGTAAAGCTCCAGTTTCTCTAGTCTTGGCTTTATAAAAATTCACACTACGATGTCATTGGCTAACTACTAGATTGACTTTCCTTGGTGGTGTATCAGTCAGGATGGACTAGATTATACGATCATTACAAACAACACCAAAATCTTGGGGATTTAATACCACAGATTTATTTCTCACTCACACTACAAGATCATGGGGCTTTGACATGTTTACCTTGGCTCCCAGGCTGATAAATCTGACCCAGTCTGGAACACTGCTGGCTCCTGTGACAGAAGGAGGTTAAGAGTGTGAAGAATTGTGCACTGGCTCTCAATGTTTCAGCTGGATGTGACTCCCATCATTCCCACTCATGTTTCATTATCCACAGAGAGCCATGTGGCCACACCTAACCATGGGGACAGGATATGCCAACCTACCATGGCCTGAATGGGCAAGTAGAAAGATGTGGTGAGCAGCACTGAGACTACCACAGGTGGGTACTTGAATAGTGGCTTATGATAAAACTAAATAAATACTCACGAAAGGTGGGATTTCAGTCAACAGCTGTAAATTGGGTAAAGGGAGCAGCTTTTTAAACTTATTTTCCATTACTTACCAATTTTCATATGAATGAGTTGATTCCCTTATATCTTCCAAAGTTGAATGTTTTATAATATTATTATAGTCCGATAAATTTAAACATATTTTATGTTTTTAAATCCATTGCAGTTATTACTCTAACAAAACCTCAAATTGTCCCATTGTCTAGTGGGAGCCTTTTGAAGTTGGCCCAACCTGATCTTGTACATTTTCTGTATCCCTGACCTAGATTCAATTGTTTCTTCAAGTAGTCCTGGTTCCTTTCAATGGAAATTGATATTTAGAATCTGGACACAAGGGGTGCTTATTACTATTGAGTACTATTGAG
>NW_012109474.1:1371811-1382424 GCF_000951045.1 Mandrillus leucophaeus | reverse complement strand
GTAGGAGCAGTCATATTTTCTCTGGTTTCTGTCTTCAAATCTTCACTAACAGCAGCCTCTGAACCTTCCAGCTTCTGCCTGTTGCCTGGTCCCAAAGTCAATGCCACATATTTTGGATTAAAATAATACAATAACAACCCACTTCCAGGTGCCAATTTCTGTTCAGCTTATGTATTACAGAATAACAAACTATCCTAAAATTTAGTGATTGAAACAACAATTTAATATTATCTCACATGACTTCCTGTGTTGACTGTCTCGGCTGGGCAGTTCTCACGTGGTTGTGTTCAAATGGTGCCTGGGGCCGAAGGCTTGACTATACCAGATGTTAAAAATGGCGCACTCACATGGTTGGGAGCTCAGTTGGGAGCTCAGCTCCACCAGAGCACCTACACATGGCCTCTGATGGACTGCAGTTCTTATACATGACGCTGTTTTCTGAGAGGGAACGTCCCTAGAGGATTGTTCCAAGAGACCCAGGCTTCATAGGACCTGGTCTTGGAAGTCCCAGAATGTCATTTCCATCTCTCTCTATTTGCCAAACAAATTATTATAATCAGATTCAAGATAAGGGAAATTAGACTCCACCTTTTGACTTGAGGAGCAACATGTACATACAGAAGGAGTAGAAGTGCTTAGGACCAACTTTGGAGGTTAACCACAACAGTTTTTTTTTTTCTTTTCTTTTTTTCCACCAGTAAAGCTCCAGTTTCTCTAGTCTTGGCTTTATAAAAATTCACACTACGATGTCATTGGCTAACTACTAGATTGACTTTCCTTGGTGGTGTATCAGTCAGGATGGACTAGATTATACGATCATTACAAACAACACCAAAATCTTGGGGATTTAATACCACAGATTTATTTCTCACTCACACTACAAGATCATGGGGCTTTGACATGTTTACCTTGGCTCCCAGGCTGATAAATCTGACCCAGTCTGGAACACTGCTGGCTCCTGTGACAGAAGGAGGTTAAGAGTGTGAAGAATTGTGCACTGGCTCTCAATGTTTCAGCTGGATGTGACTCCCATCATTCCCACTCATGTTTCATTATCCACAGAGAGCCATGTGGCCACACCTAACCATGGGGACAGGATATGCCAACCTACCATGGCCTGAATGGGCAAGTAGAAAGATGTGGTGAGCAGCACTGAGACTACCACAGGTGGGTACTTGAATAGTGGCTTATGATAAAACTAAATAAATACTCACGAAAGGTGGGATTTCAGTCAACAGCTGTAAATTGGGTAAAGGGAGCAGCTTTTTAAACTTATTTTCCATTACTTACCAATTTTCATATGAATGAGTTGATTCCCTTATATCTTCCAAAGTTGAATGTTTTATAATATTATTATAGTCCGATAAATTTAAACATATTTTATGTTTTTAAATCCATTGCAGTTATTACTCTAACAAAACCTCAAATTGTCCCATTGTCTAGTGGGAGCCTTTTGAAGTTGGCCCAACCTGATCTTGTACGTTTTCTGTATCCCTGACCTAGATTCAATTGTTTCTTCAAGTAGTCCTGGTTCCTTTCAATGGAAATTGATATTTAGAATCTGGACACAAGGGGTGCTTATTACTATTGAGTACTATTGAGTTGGTCCTCGTTTCTAAGCCTTTTCTTTTTTAAATGTATTTTTAATTGGTGTAATTGTACATACTTATGGTGTATATGTGATTTTTTGATATATGTATACAATTCGTTGTAATCAAATTCGGGTAATTGGAATATTCATCAACTCAATTTTTATCACTTCCTGTTTGGGGAACACTCAAAATCCTCTCATGTAAGCATTTTGAAATATACAATAAATTATTCCTAAGGATTCCACCCTTCTGTGTTATAAAACAGGGGTCCCCAACCCCTGGGCTATGAACTGGTAGCAGTCTGTGACTGCACAGCAGGAGGTGAGTGGCAGGGCAAGCCAGCAAAGCTTCATTTGTGTTTACAGCCACTCCCCATCACTCATATTACCAGCTGAGCTCCACCTCTTGTCAGATCAGCAGTGGCATTAGATTCTCATAGGAGTGTAAACCCTATTGTGAACTGTGCATGTGAGGTATCTAGGTTATACACTCCCTATGAGAATCCAATGCCTGATGATCTGTTACTGTCTCCCATCACCCCCAGATGGGACTATCTAGTTGCAGGAAAACAAGCTCAGGGTCCCACTGATTCTACATTATGGTGAGTTGTATAATTATTTCATTATATATTACAATGTAATAATAGTAGAAATAAAGTGCACAATAAATGTAATGCACTTGAACCATCCTGAAACCATCCCCTGCAATCCCCACTTTCTGTCTGTGAAAAAATTGTCTTCCATGTAACTGGTCTCCAGCGCCAAAAAGGTTGGGGACTGCTGTTATAGAACACTAACAGGTATTCCTCATATCTAGTTGCAATCTTGTATCCATTAGCAGACCTCTCCCTCTGCCCTTCCCAGCCTCTGGTAACCACTACTCTACTCTGTACTTCCATAAGATCAGCTCTTTTAGCTTATCCGTATGTGTGAGGACACGCAATATTAGTCTTTCTGTGTTTGGCTTATTTCACTTAATATAATGTCTTCCAGGCTTATCCGTGCTGTTACAAATGACAGGATTTCATTCTTCTTCTTGCCAAAAGTATTCCATTTTGTGTGTGTATATATATATATGCACATGCATACACATTTTCTTTAACTGTTCATTTGTTGATGGTCACTTAGCTTGATTCTGTATCTTGGCTATTGGGAATAGGGCAGAAATACACATGGAGTGCAGACATCTGTTTAATATACTGGTTTTCTTTCTTTTGTGGGGGGATTACTGGATCATGTGGTATTTCTGTTTGTAGTTTTTTGAGGAACCTCCACACTGTTTTCCATAATGGCCATATTAATGTACATTCCCACCAACAGTGTATAAGAGTTCCCCTTTCCCTGCATGATTGCTGACATTTTTTTTTTTTTTTTTTGTCTTTTTGATCAGGATATCTCGTTGTGGTTTTGATTTGCATTTTCCTAAAGATTAGCAATGTTGAGCATTTTTCATATACCTGTTGGCCATTTGTTTTTCTTCTTTTGAGAAATGTGTGTTAGATCATTTGCCCTTTTATTTTTTTGAATAGGGAGTCTTGCTTTGTTGCCCAGGCTGGACTTGAACTCCTGGGCCCAAAGAACTATCTGCCTCAGCCTCCCAAGTAGCTGGGACTGCAGGCACACAACCACCAGCTCATGTGCTCATTTAAAAATCTGAGTATTTGCTTTTTTGCTGTTGAGTTGTTTGAGTTCCATGTGTCCTACTTATTAATCTCTTGTTGGATGCACAGTTTCAAATATTTTCTACCCTTTTACAGGTTGTCACTTTACTCTATTGATTGTTTCCTTTGCTGTGCAGAAGCTTTTTAGTTTGATAGAATCCCATTTTTCTATTTTTGCTTTTGTTGTTGTGTTTTTGAGATCTTATTTTTAAAAAATCTTTGCCCAGACTAATGTCAGGAAGCATTTCCCCATGTTTCTTTCTAGTAGTTTTGTAGTTTCAGGTCTTCAGATTCAAGTCTTTAACACCATTTTCAGTTGGTGTTTGTATATGGTGAGAGATGGGGTCTAGTTTCATTCTTCTGCATCCAAGTATCTAACTTTCTTAGCACCATTTATTGTAGAGACTGTCTTTTCCCCAGTGTATGTTCTTGATGTCATTGTCAAAAATCTATTGGCTATAAATACATTAATTCATTTCTGGGTTCTTTTTTTTAAATTTTTTTCAGGCTCAAGGTTGAGTTTAATAGTACGGGTAGAAATAGAATCTAGGGATCTGATTCTCACATTAGAGGATAATGATATCTTCCCAAAGTGGAAAAATTAAATTATTTCTTTCGGTAGATAACATTGAGAAATCATTTTTGAAATACATAATATGAATTTCCTTGAAAATTTTTGGCATTTTTGAAAGTCTTTGTAGGCTGAGATTTTTAGGTATTTTTTTTCCCCAAAAATATATAGTTAGGGGAGCTAGCTTTAAACAACAAAAAAATTAATCTTAATTTCAAAATGACCTGAGTTCATTTTGTATTTTTATATAAATAATTGTATAGCTTGAGTACTCTGAAACATGAAAGGCCACCACAGTTCACAGAGTTCACACACATGCATTCTACAGTGATATTTATATGACCAGAACTTATTTCACACTTACATAAAGTTTAAAATTAAAATGTCTTAGTCAAATTTTTCATAAGCCCAACTATTTGAAGATGTCAAAGTTATTACAGTGGGATAATTAATTTATATATCATACAGTATTAAGTTTGTCCCAAATTCAAGTATTTATAATATTCACCCCATGTGAAAATTTATTTATACTGGCTAAGATGTGAGCTGTGAAATTTATATTGCTCAGTTTGGTATTTTTCCTTGTGTGTATGTTTTCCATCACAAAACCTCTATTTCACAATTCTGTACTTGTAAGAGCTCAGGTTGGTTTATGTAGTCATAATGCAGTAGTCTAGAACATACCGTGTAAAAGTAAAAAATAAAATTATTTCCAAGTTTCTTTGTTTTAAAAGTACCCCATGTGCTGTATTATATCAACTTTCAGGTTATAGAAATCCATTATGACTAGCAATAGTTTTACAAAAGATCAGCACTTAATCAAGATTTCTTCAAGTACGTATACATAGATTAAGAGAGCAAAAATTCTTTACACACATTCATATTCAAATAATACAAAAAAATCCACAAGAGTACATAAGAGAGATGGCAGAGGTGTTTAGAATATGTCAGGGACTAATATGTAAGGTAACTAGTATGTAAACTCAAAGTGGTTTTGCATATTTTGGTAACAAATATTTGTCCAAAAAAATAAAACCAGAAACAAAAATACTTATTCCTTATCGGAAAACAATACAAAACAAATCTGTCCAAATGTTCAGAAGCTGCATCATAAAAATATTTTTTGAAAAATTTCATGCTTAATAGGTTGCTTCATCCATGTTGTCATCACTGTCCGTGCCAAAATCATCTCCATCTTCAAAATATGAATTAATGTAGTCATTTTCCTCTTCTTGCTCGTCTTCGTCATATTCCTCCTCGTCTACAGCATCATCGTCATCATCATCATCACCTTTACTTTTCTCTTTGTTTCCTTCTTTCTCTTCATTTTCCTCATCTGATTTTTCACCATCACCTTTCCTTTCCAATTCCTCAATTTTTTTCAACACATCTGAAGTATTAGTGAGTGAAGTGCCTTTGCCTGCGTCTTTTGTCTTTTTGGGTTTTGGGCCTGTGTTTTTACATTTATTTCTTGACATCATCTCTCTTGGAAGTCTTCTCCAATCTGGTATCTATTCTTCCTTATATACCTTCATGTATCTTTTACTATACCTTTCAATATCTTGTCATTCTTCAGGTGTTTCAATAAAATAAGGCATTCTTTTCATTGTTTCTCTCAACTCCTGTTTCAAAGCCAGTATATACTCTTCATTTTCTGTTTTCAGTGCCACCGATTTATAATCTGCATCAGGAAATAGTGGGGGTGGTTTCAACACTACATAAGGTAACTTTTCACCTTTGCTAAATCCAACAGCCTCAATATTAAAAGTATAAGCAGCACATCCTCCTCTTCCTTTATTCCCAGCCATCAGAACTAGTTATACTAGATGAGTGGGCAAATTCTGAAAGGCATCCGCCTGGCTGCACCGCTGCCCAGCATGTTGGCGCTCGAGTGGTATGCCCACAAGTCTCTAGGTGGTAGTATCTTCTGGATTCAAGAACGCTTCTATGAGTTGAGCAACCGTGCCAACATCTGGCTGGTGCACGGCTCCAAGCGTGGCTCCAAGCAGGATGTGGTGATCAATATAGGCCCGGGACTGTGCAGCCTCCCTGAGTACCTGTACTCCTCTGGCCTTTTGTAGGACCTCAGGGCCAAAGAGCTATTTCTGGGTTCTTAATTTATTCTTTTCCATTGGTCTATGTGTCTATATTTAAGCCAGCACCGTGCTGTTTTGGTTACTAGAGCTCTGTAGTATATTTTGAAGTCAGGTAGTGTGATATCTCCAGCTTTGTTCTTTTGGCTCAGGATTGCTTTGATTATTCAGGGTCTTCAATCATTCCATATAAATTTTAGGGTTGTTCTTTCTGTTTCTGGGAAGAATGTTATTGGTATTTTGATAGGGATTGCATTGAATCTGTACATCACTTTTGGCAGTATGGACATTTTAACAATATTCTTCTAATCTATGAACATGTAATATCTTTTCATTTCCTGTGTCCTCTTCAATTTTCTTTCATCAGTATCTTATAGTTTTTCATTGTAGAGATTTTTCACCTCTGGTTAAATTTACTTCTGGGTTTGCTTTTTTCCTAGCTATTGTAAATGGGATTGCTTTCTTGCTTGCTTCTTCAGATTGTTCATTATTAGCAAATAGAAATGCTGATGCTTTTTGTATGATGAGTTTGTATCCTGCAACTTTATTGAATTTGTTTGTTAGTTCTAACAGTTTTTTGGTGGAGTTTTTAGGTTTTTCTAAATCATATTGTCTATAAATGGGGACAGTTTGAATTTCTTCTTTCCAATTTGGATTCCTTTTATTTCCTTCTCTTGCTTAATTGCTCTGGCTAGGACTTGAAGTACTATGTTGAATAACAGTGGTGAAAGTGGGCATCCTTGTCTTGTTCCAGATCTTGGAGGAAAGGCTTTCAACATTTCCCCATTCGGTATAATATTAGTACTAATATGTTAGCTGTGGGTTTGTCATATATAACCTTTATTGTTTTGAGGTATGTTCATTTTATACCTAGTTTGTTGAGAGTTTTTATCATGAAATAATGTTGTATTTTATCAAGCACTTTTTCTCCATCTATTAAAATGATCATATGGTTTTGTCCTTCATTCTGATGATGTGATTTATCACATTTAGTGATCTTCATATGTTGAAATATCCTTGCAACTTGATCATGGTATATAATCTTTTTGATATGCTGTTAGATTCAGTTTGTTAGTATTTTGCTGAGAAATTTTGCAACTATGTTTATCAGGAATATTGGCCTATAGTTTTCTTTTTTGGTTGTGTCCTGGTCTGCTTTTGACATCAGGGTAATGCTGGTCTTGTAGAATGAATTTGGAGGAATTCCTTCCCCTTCAAATTTGTGGAATAGTTGGAGAAAAAATAGTATTAGTTCTTTAAAAGTCGTAGAATTCAACAGTGAAGCCAACCAGTCTAAAGGGAGCAATTTTGAGGCCTTCCACAGATACCCTCAGATCCCACCTATGGCAACCTCTGCTAGCTTCAACCAAAACCTACCCCCTCTAAGGCAATTCTCCTTCATCCTCCTGAATTGGAGTGGGGAGTTGCTTCTCTCTACATATCCATAGAGGGGTTTTACATGCAAAGATGACATTTTGTCACCCCTCCCTTACTTTCAAAGCAATTCCTGGTAGAGTTCAGAACATCTCAGGCCTGTCTACAGAGAAGTGGGTCTGCACAGTCCTTTGTGGAGTCTGCAGGGCTGTGTGTGTGACACATGTGGGGCCAAGGACTCAAGATCCTCCCTATGATCTGGTCTTCACTCCTTCCCAGGGAATGGAGCCAACTCATATTTTGGCCTGAGTCAAATAGATCTAAGTTTGAATTCTGCTTCGGCCACTGTCTAGCTGTATAATGTTGTGCCTCTTACTTTTTCTGAGCCTGGTTTCCACATATGCAAAATAGGGATAACAACATATATTTTGCAGGGTAGTTATGAGGCCTGAATTATCCAAATGACCATGCTGTGTACTAGCTGTGTGACCTTAAGCAAGTTACTTAACCCTTCATACCTCTGTCCTTATGGGTTGTTATGAGGTATGAGTGCGTTAATATTTGCAAAAAGCACATGACAGTGTCTTGTGCATACAAAGCATTACTTAGTGTTGACTATTGTTAATATTAAGGTATGTAAACTGGCTGATGTGCAAAAGGCCTTCAATAAATGTAAGTTACTTTATCTTCTCCTTCTCAAGCCCACAGGGTCTGGCTACTGGAGTCTGGTTTCTCTGAGGCCACCGCAGAGTTCCAGGCAGCCTGTTTATCCAGATTTGAATAGTTTTAAGTAAGTGGCCTTGGTTCGCCGTTGAGCACCCAAAAACTAAAGTAACAGAGACACCTAGTGGGAGCTGGTAGCAAGTGCGCCAGCAAGTCTGAGTGCCTGTGGCTGGGGTCAGGTGGAGACCCAGAGGATGGTACCGCTGTGGCCCATGAGTGCACAATGAGGCCAATAGGCTCTCCGGAGCCATGCCAGTGCAGCCTTCACCAATGGGAAGCCCTGCCCATCCACCCTGCAGCTGGTCCTTGTCACCAAGGCTCTGTTCTGAACAACCTCTGGGGGCAGAGGGTCTGTTGCTTTATCAGCTCACACTGGTGGACCTAGCCTCAGGTCGTGGTGGGGAATGTAGGAAAGCAGACAGGTTCCTGCTTTGAGGAGCTGGCAGAAAACAATTGGGCTTAGCATTTTTTTTGCTGTGTGACCTTCGATGAATAATTTAGCATCTCTGAGCTACAGTTTCCTTGTGTGCAAAAACAGAGTTAGTAATAGTGAGAATGGTTTAAAATGATGGATGTAGAAAGTGAAGTGCTGAGTCTATGCCCATACACCCTTGAATGCACCCGAACTTGTCCAATCTCAGAAGCTAAACAGGGTCAGGCCTGGTTAGTACTTGGATGTGACAAAGTTAAGCACTGTGTTGTTGACACACAGAAAGCACCCAATAAATGGTATATATTGTTGTTATTGTTATTATTTTATGGTGGATAAATGCACATGAAATAGGGAATAAATCCACACAATGTTGAAGCAAGCGAAAGCCATCATAGTTTATAGCATGTGAGAGACAAGGCTATTCCAGATCTGCAGTAGTTAGGTGAGGCCTCATGGAGGAGACCAGATCTCTGATGACCCTCTGACTGCAGCAACAAACAAATCGTACTCCTACTGGCTGAAACAATTATAGGGTATGTTGGCTTATATAACTTGGTAAGACTTGATCCAGTGCCTTGATGATGTCATGAGTACCCAATCTTTTCTTTTAAAAATATTCTTGTGACGTAAAAAAACATACAAAAAGATTTAGAAAACAACATAGCATTCACCTTAGGAAATAAAATGGCAAATATAGTTGAGGCTTCCTGGCCCTTCTCCAATTGCATTTCCCCTTCCCCTACCCTGCAAAGAGAACCACTCTCCTAAATTTGGTGTTTATACTTCCTATGGATGCATTTACATTATTACTACATATGTGTGTGTTTCTAAACAACATATGGAAGAATTACATGTTTTAAACCTTTCTATAAATATGTCATAGAGTACGTATCTGTATTTGTCTGTTTGGGCTGCATAACAAAATACCACAGATTTGGTAGCTTAAACCACAGAAATGTATTTTCTCACAGTTCTAGAGGCCAGGAAGTCCAAGCTCAAGGTGCCAGCCAGGGAGGTTTCATTCTGCGGACTATTCTCTAGTCTTGCAGGCAGCTACTGTTTCTCTGGGTGCTCACGTGACCGCTTCCTTGTGCTTGCGCAGGGAGAGAAAGAGAGAGAGCAAGCTCTCTGATGTCTCCTGAAAGCCCCATCCTCAGGACCCCATCTAATGCTAATGATCTCCTAAAGACCCCATCTCCAAATACGATCACATTTGGGGTACAATTTCAATATGTTAATTTTGGAGGGATACAGATATTCAGCTCATTTCATTCCACTTCCGCCTCCTACAAAGTTCATGCCCTTCTTACATGCAGATGCATTCATTCCATTCCAACAGTCCCAAAAGTCTTAATTCATTCCAGCATCAACTCTAGTTCTACAGACCAAAATCTCAACTAAATATCATCAAAATCAGGTATGGATGAAAATCGAAGTACAAGTCATTGTGAACAAAACTCCTCATCAGCTATGAACCTGTGAAACCAGACTAGTTATGTGTTTCCAAAATATAATGGTGGAAAGGGCATAGGATGAACATTCCCATTCCAGAAGGGAGAAATCAGAAGAAAGAAGGGGTGACAGGTCCCAAGCAAGTTCGATACCTAGCAAGGTAAATTCCATTAGATCTTACAGGTTGAGCATAATCCTCTTTTGTTCAGTGCTTTGTCCACCCCCGATCCCAGCCCATTGGAGTGGCAGCATCGCCCCATCACTCTCTGTGGCAACCTCACCTGCACAGCTCTCTGTGGTGGCCATCTGGTCTACTGAAACTGAGAAGAAACCAACCTCACCCTCTTGGTTCTGTGGTGGGAGCCCTGACGATCTCTGAATTGCCTTCAGGTTCATTCTTGCCTTTTCTTGAAGGACAAAGCATATTTCTCAACTGAGTAGTTCTACCATCCAGCTCTGTAGAATCGCAATATCCGACAGCCTTTTTTCAACCTGTCTCACTTTCTCTGTCCCCTTTAGTTCAAACTGGCAGTGCCTAACTTCTATCCCTGGCTCTTATGAGCTGGCTAGCGAAATCCACGGGTTGCACCCATGATCTCTTTATCAAATGTTTGGCCAGCCACAACTTTAGTGTTCTCTTTAGGACATGCTTCTTCATTTTTTGTTTTTCCAATATGGATAGACTGAGAATTTTCCAAATCTTCAAGCTCTGGGT